>NW_027110335.1:1194518-1248279 GCF_000696795.3 Halyomorpha halys
TATATATAAAGTAGTCTTTAGAAATAAATATAACCTCGAACTCATAATTTGTATCATACTAATAATTTGCATTATACTTACATAGAAGTGACCTTCACAAAAACATAATCTACTAATTAGATTTTATAATAACTTTTTTGGACCCTAAATGTTTTTAGTTATAGTAATATTTTTGCAATTAGGTACTGCACAAGAACGATGAAATATAACTCATAAATAAGAATAAATAACAAAGGAAGATATTTTTAAAAAATGGAATAAATTAAAATAATACTCACATTCAGTAGATAAGACTGTCGTATGTTTAAGTCGAAATGACGTCAGATCAAAACTTTAATGGCGGATTACTTTTTTCACTATAACAAAAAATTAAACGCGCTGTTTGAGACTAAATAGCGATTTAAAAAATTAAATAAAATTAGGGGTTTTATTATTATCAAATTTAGCTAATTGAGAGTGGGTAAGAAACTGGGCTCAACAAATCACTTTGTAAATTTTATTCTTTTAATATAATAAAACAATAATGAAAGTCATGTAAAAATAAATGAATAAAAAAAAGAAGAAAAAAAAGGGATGGTTTCTACATGACATTTTTGTCCGATTTATACACTCTCCAAAACATTAGATTTATATTTCTTCACCTTAAATTTTCTTAAATTATATTTTTCTCAATATTTCATTAGAATTAGAACTAATTAGACTAAATAAAAACAAAAAATAAATGAATTGATGATAACAGAAATCGAAAAAAAAGTGTTTATTTAATAAATATTTGATTGATTTTGTTACTTGATAAGAAAACTATTTAAAATCTATGCACAATTATGATGTAGTTTAAGTTTATATGATAGGATAATATTTCTGTACGATGGGCCTGTTTCTTTTAATGCAATTAAAACGATAAATCTGTATCACTACAACCCATAAAGGTTCAGAAAAAAAATAATTAAAAAAAATCTCTTGGAAATCTTCAACATTATAGTTAAATGAACAATTGTAGAAAAAAAAACTGAATGTTTAAATTATGTTTGAATGTTGAAAAAATTAAAAGAAAAAAGAAGTTCATGGAGGTGCCAATCTATTTTTGTCTTTGTTTAAGTAGTTAACAATTTAAAAAGAAAATATCATACTGCATAATAAGGGTCAACTTATTAACATTCATTAAATGTCTTACAATTGACATATGAGATTTTTTCGGTGTTTGAATAATGACATTTGTTTCCTGCTTGTTACTATTAGCATTCCGTACATAAATAGAAATATTCACGGAAATCGTGAAAATTTAAACACTGGTGTATACTTGAACACAAACGTCTATCATTAAAAAAAAAAAAAAGGCCCCGCCACCTATGTGATATTACGATAAATAAAAAAATAGTTCTTAGCAGTTTTCGTCGTCTGTCATGTCTATTTGATTGAATTTGGAAAGAAGCGGAATAATACAATTCACCTTCGCTAGATAACAGCTCCAACTGAAACTAAGTTAGCTAGCTTGAATGGCTACCTGCTAAAAAACAGATTGCTCTAAATCTCAGTTTAACTGGCAATCATTGGCCGGTAAAAATTACCATTGCATTTTAAAGTTAACTTTTCTGGTCCAACGTTTAATTGTTGATTTCACCCGGGTTTTAAGAAATCGTAGTTTAAGCTGCGATGGTGTAACCAACTCTTATTATATCCCTCATCGATTATTTCACACTTTCTCACAAATCCCGATTTTCAAAGACGTTGAAGTATTAAATTGAATCTCATATCTATTTATTGACTATAGATTTCTTGAGCAACTCATCAAAGACCAACCAAAACCTTCTTTAGCTCTTTAGGTGTGGATTTTGCAGGAGTTATAAATGTTATTTAGATATAAAAAAAATATACTGCATTGTGTTCTAAATATTGTTTCAGTGTATTTCGTTCATATTATTGTTAATATTGTAGTATACTCTGTGTGATATTTAGGCAGCATAGCCTTTTGTGAAATATATCACATATCTCGGTATTCATTTTTTTTAACAGAAAGTTTTTGGTCAGTTTCAATGTATCAATGTAATTAAGGACTATATGATATTTTATGTTTTAATGTTTTTTTTTACTCATAAAAGTAAAATAAAAATCTTTTAGGCACCTTTTTTTTCTGCCTGATATTTTTGGCTAAACAACACTATTTGTTTCTGCTAGTGTTTTCCTAATTATCACGTTGGGAATGTTCATTTGGGACTAATTTTAGAAAATATACTGGACTTCATGAGAGTTCTATGTAGCAGATAGCTTAGGTATCTATTAACAGTGTCTTTATAATATTTTTCTATTTCTATGTAATAAGTAATGAATACTCATATTAAAATATACTGAACTTTAAACACAAATAATAAAGTTTACTACCATGATGCAGATTATGAGTAAAGAACAGATTGATTATTTTATGACTCAATGCTTTGATAGCCTGTATTTTGTATTGCAATAAACTAAAACTCTTTACGTATAAACGATTCATAAAATCCACTATTCATATTTTTACGAGAGATTGAATGAATATAAAAATAAACTGAATGCGATTAAAAAACTTACACATGAACGATTTTATATTAAACACACTCGCAACAAATGAAAGTAGGCGGTAATAAAAAATCAACCGAGCGTACTAATTTTTAAGTACTTCAAATGTGTTATCTGAAAATACTCTTAATCCATTAACACCTTCATTCGGCTGGAATTTTCACTGGAGCTTTTAACGAGAGTCCATTAAACTACAATGTTTTATCTTTAAGTAAGATTACGTTTAATTTATTCCAATCTCGATAAATTTGAATTTTGCATCAATAGGGATTTAAGATTATGAATTTGATTTATTTATTATCACTTGGTTAGGAATAAATTTTATTAAACTTAGGATATTTCAGACATTAAAGAAATATTTCTGAAGAATTTTATTTTTCATAGATAGAAATTTATATAAAGAATGCTGTAAAAAAACAAACAAAAAACAAAACAAATATGATTTTTTATAAACTCAGTTATAAAGAAGATCTGACTATTATTTCTATATTAATCTTCTTTATTAAAAGTTTTTGAAAAGTAACTTTGTAGAGAAAGTGTAATGAACCTTGTTGCTAAGGCATAGTGTTGAACGAGTTGTGGTATAAATATTTAATCTGTAATAAATATTAAATCTTACTGCTTGACCTACTGACATAAGATTACGAAAGTGTACTAGAGGCTCGAGGCTACAATCACCCCAAAAAACAAGTTATATGCATTTGGTATTGATGGATACAGAGTGAAATGCACATACCCACAGCAATAGATACGTATGTAATCCCGTTGGTAGAAACACCGTCTGTGAAGCACAGATGTGTATACACATATACATTTTTTTTTTTTTTGGAACGGAGAGAGCTACGTTATTTGAATGAAAATATCCTAGCACTTGCGGATCAATTAATTCTGGGCGACAGAATTTCACTGCTAGAAAACGTAGAAAGATACTTTTGTTTTTGGAGCGCGTGGAAATCGACAGCTAAGAAGCAATTAAATCAGTAATATACTACGGTTGGTTATAATCCAGAATACGTATAAAACAAAATAAGTACAACTCAAAAAATTAATATATACATTTTAATATTGTAACATTGTAGCTTATTCATTAGTTATGTGAGCTATTGAAAACGTAAGTGGTGTTGTAAATAAAGTCGTTAGTTACAATTAACATTTTTTTTTTTTAATAAAAACTAGTCAGTCATGAGCATAAATAACTATTGTAAATTAAAATATAAAATAATTTATTTTTAATAACATTTAATTTTAATTAGGGCAGAAGGACTTGTACTACTTTTGTCCTCAACGTGCCATAAATTGTATATATTGATCTTATAAAAAAAAAGATAAAAACAAGGCACTTAATGACCATTTAGTTTTACCAGTAATTGCAAAAAAATAATAATAAAATTTTTAAAAAATTTGTCAGTCAGTTATATTCTTAGATAAAGTGATGGTGTTATTTAGATAATTCGATAACTAACAGATTATTTTTGTAAACAATCGTTATAAAAAAATAAAATAGTTATTCCGAATTGAATATTTAGCTGAGATTTAATCGTTTTAAAAGTAATATGGTATACAACAACATGAATGCAGCATTTTGTATTTAACTGTAGGAGAATAGTACTCGAGACCTCTTCTATTATCTTTCAGAGACTGTAGAACCTTCCTTAGTATCTCTTCATCATCGGGAGGGAAACTTATTCTCCTAACCCTCCCTCTTCTCCTCCTCCCCATAATTCAACACTAGTAAATTAGTAGGAAGGAAAAGTTAGCCTTTCGGTTATCTTCTCCAGATGTAGCAATTTTATAGTTAGTTATGGGAGTCTTTAATTTCAAAAGCACTTCTCAAAACTGAGATTTGCCAATGGATCTGCTAGCACCATGTTAATAGATTCTCCTTGTATTTCTGATATGCATATCAGGTCCAAATTTTTCGAGCTTACGTTTTGAGGCCTCTACGTTGCTTAAGCTGCCTTGTCTTCAGAGTTCTAATATAAACTATACAAATATGTCAATATTATGAAATTAAATAGCCTTTTATTTATGAAACAAATTAAAATCATTACAAAATACAATATTAACATTTAAAGAAGATAGGGAGAAAAAATATAAATAAATAAATAAACTTATTTATATATAACAGTTGACAAAACATTAACTTATATGAATTTTTTTCCCTTCTTTCTGTATCCTTTCCTGCCTTCCCTTTCGGGAGTAATAGTCAGCTCTTCCCGGGGTGACTAGCCCTATTGAGAGGCGAGTTCTTTCCATTTCTCCTTCCAGACATCCCTGTCCCTAGCAGCTCTCCACCAGACGGATCCTGCCATCCTCTTGAACATATTGTTTCATCTTTTCTTTTGACGTCCTCTTCTCCTTGACCATCTGTCATCTTCGCATCGAAGGAGATGCCTTGCCCATTTCCATTTGCTCAATCTTGTCATCATCAGTGAATCAGTGAGTCATTATAATAATAATAGTTCAATAATATAATTGACATAAAAAAAAAACTACTTTATTTGATCACTCTCATTTTCCACAATTTTCTTTCAACACGTTCTATAGTTTGTCACCTTAGATCCATATTACCACAGTGATATTTTCTTTTATTTAACGTAAATAACTTATCCCTTAATAGTCGGGAAGAAAGAAAGGCAGTCATTTCATCCTAATTTTTGATTACTTTAATAAAAACTATTTATAATTACTAGTCGAAATTAATGAGTCTGCAAAGTATAGGTAGGGGGAATAAATAATGGTGGCTGTTTCTGAACATTAAAAATATACTCATTTTTCATTGCTAGCGGTTATCCACCACTCCGAATGATTGTTTTCGTAGAACGAATGTTGGGATGATATTTCACGTATTAAGAGTCAATTTTTTTTTTTATTTTTGAGAAAAATATTTGATGTTTGAAGAACTGTATTTTAGAAAGTAATGGGTGCACAAAGTTAATTTTTATTTTTTTTTTTTACTTTAAAAAGTTTTAAAAAAAACAAGTAAGTAAATTTAGAAATATAAATAGTCAAACATTTGTATATAATTATGTTGTACAAACTTTGTTTGTTTATATGATAGTTGATAGTGTTAAGATGATCTAAAATTAAAAGTTTAAAAATTAATAAATTGTGATAATATGGGGTAATTTGGCTTGTAATTAATGACCTAGCAGAATAGCCTGTAAAACGTTTTTAAAAGAATTGGACGTCATGTCGAAATTCATATTTAAGATTGTCCTTGAAGGTGGCCGAAACGTAGGACTGTTTATGATTCAATAAAGAGTATTTAGACTTAATATGGGCACCTATTGATCTATTTAAAAAATAATGCTTAATATAATTAGTTTTGTCATTATTTTATAACTGAGATTAGTATTTTAAAATCATCAGACAGCATTAATAATTATTGTGATTTTTAAATATATATATATATAATCTGTTCCACTACAACCCATGAAGGGCAGGGGCTCTGTACTTTGTAAGATAGTACTGTTACTGGACCAACGGTTGTGCAAGGAGGTGAACTGGTCAGAATCACCCTGGACGGCCAGATTTTTACCCAAATTAAGGGTACCCAATTTATGAGGCTGGGCGAACCCCAGGAGGGCTCCAGAATCCACAGGGTTGATTCACTTCTACATGTGATTTATATATATTCAAGACTAAATAAGGGGACCAGATTAATTAATATAAATTTAAATTAGAAGAAATAATAATGTTAAATGAAACATTGAATTTATATTGTTAAACTATTGTAGTGTATATAGATATATATGTATGATCTGTATACTGAAACGTTTACCGGATAAATTACAATAAAGGAAGTTATTATGGAAAAGAATTTCACTTCAACTCATTATATTTAAAAAAATAAAAGTTTTACTTTTTCTAAAAAAGAAGTTCGAAGTATTGTTCTAGGTTATATAAATGCATCATACATAAAATTCATGTTGACCATTGAAATATAAAAATATTTATTTTGTTTTGTTCAATTTTTTCTTGGAACTCAATTTTTCCACCGTATCTTCTCTATCTGCGATTATTAATATAGTTGAGAAGTTAAGGTGGTCGGATTGACTATCTGAAGGGAGACGGAAGCAGTAAAACCACAAGGAATTCATAAAGTTGCACAGGCGGGATAGAGGTAGGTAGCTGGGATAATTAGCCAACTAGGCAATTATATCGGGGAGGCCTTAATTGGAAGTGTCTTCTTGCCCTCTCTTGGCTGACTTCCGATCTTCCCCGTAGCCTGTTGAAAAAAACAGCTTGTTACTTCATCGTAGACATTCAGGAAATAAATAATGCACTCTACTCTAATTTTACTGACGATTTCAACATGGTTAATTTTAAACGTAAAAGTACAGGATCATAAATCAATAAACTATAATCGTTAAATAAAAAGTTGTAATATTCATAATTAGAAGAAGATAAATAGAAAATCTCATTTCATGAGACCGTTGTGACTTGGTATTTACTCGTACAAGTAATAACGACGATGAATAGGAACAATATAATCATTTCCCAAGGTAAAAAAAGAAGTAAGACTCCAGTTAAATCTATTTATTATAAGCTATTCTTCTTTAGTCTCTTAAAGCGGTCTTAATATTGCGTCATTTCATATGAAATGTTTTTATGATTTCGTAAATTCAAAATGAGATTAATAATTATTCCGTTTATGTTAGCATAAGATAATGATCCGTTATTAATCCTCTAGTTTTCATAATATTTACTCATTTCAATTGAGTACACATTGTTCAGTATGCCATGAAATGTGGCCATATTCGATATACCTACCAGTAATTTTTTTATGAGTTTAAATTGGAATTTCGGCAGCCCAAACCCATGGCATTCGAGGAAGGGTGTTGTTACAAACGGACCCAGATTTTGATAATCAATCCAGAGAATGACTTCCACCAGCAATTGACATTAGGTGAGTGGTTAAATATCGACGAAGATGTGTTCCAGACATGACAAAACCAAATTTGCATCAAACAGAATTATTGGTTTTGTGCGGTGGCCAATGGCAGGAACAATTCATTTATACTTTTTACCCAGAGGTGAAACCTTCACATCCTTATCGTAATGCTGTGATTTTGGCTTAATGCGAAAAAAATTACCTGCATTAGTTAATCGAAAGGAAACTATACTCTTATATGACAACGACAGACGGTGAAGAAGCTCAACGAGCTGTTACGAAGTTCTTTTACACCCATCTTATTCGTACTTACTCGTACACCCATATTATACAGACTTGTCTCATACAGATTTCAATCTGTTTGAAGAAGTTTTGACAACCACTTTAAAGTTAAATTTTTGAAAATGATTCTCGTGTAAAAAAAACGCATTTTCTGACTTAATTTCTCCACAAAATCCAGAATTTTTCAGCTCTGGGATTGAAAAGGTGATGAACATTTATAATTTTTTTTTTACTAAATAACGTTTCTTGTGAAACCTGACATTTGATATGAAATTCCCTTATATAATGACAATAACTTGTTCACAAAACCCTTAATTTTTCACATCTGGGACTGAAAAGTTTATAATGCGTTGGAGAAAATGTATTTACTTAATTTTTTCAATTATAATAACTAATAAAATTTATATATAACTTCCCTAATATTGCAGAATATACACGGGAGTATTTTTAATCTGGTCACATTAGGATTGAAGTAATTATAAAACGTTGTTTATGTTCACTCAATACGGAATTAAACGATATTCCGTTAGCTGGAGAAGAAACCTGATGACAGAACTGAAATATTAAAATTTGGTTGACTTTCCCCCCCCCCTCTCATCCAACCGCCATTAATTGAGCAGGCTGGTCACCGCTTCAATTAATTGCTGTTATAATTAATTATGGGAATAGGGAATTCAATATCACCGCTTCGGATAAATTATTATTTAATTGCATTTATATTTGCTTATAGATCATATCTAATGTAATTATTGGAGTTTATTTTGTATTTCGGAATAGAATTATCTTCTTTCCTATTGTAAAAATGCTTTTTTAATTTGTTTTATTTCATCCTTTAATAATTTTTTAGGGTATAGTTTTTTGTATTTTGTCTTTGTTTTTTTAGAAGTTAATTAATTACTTTCTAAAAGTAATAAATTAAATCGAGCAATATTTAAAAAGCGCCTAAAATTGAAATACGGCATGAAACCCTCTACTCTCGCCTTCCATGGTTGCCTTACTTATCTGACTTTTCAAACAGACAATTATAGCGAGTAAGTTGGTCGATGTACGACATGTCACAATCTCACAAGAGGAGATCATAACACAAAAAAGGCAATATTTCCCGACCGGACCCATCCCACTAGTACCCCTTTTTTTTTTTTTTTTTTTTTAAAAAAAAACAAAATCCACTAGTACCCCTAAGGAGCGACGGTCCTATATAACCTTGGAAAAATTAGCTTAAAACGGGAAGAGGATACTTTAAGATAGTTAAATCGAGCAATATTTAAAAAGCGCCTAAAATTAAAAAATACTATTAATCTGGTTCTCTTTTCTTTTTTTTTTTTTTTTGCTAACATATACTTTAAACTTTAACACATGTAAATGAAATTTTTTTGTCATAAAAATGAAGTACCAAAAAATTTCATAAACGTATGTCTGCTGGAAAGATATTAGGGGAGGTAATCAGCGAATAAATAGTTCTAGCACAATCTAAGGGTTTTTTCCTAGTATTTTTTTTTTTTTTTTTGTACGGAATTTTATGGGAACATATCCAAGACGATAAATCTGTTTTTAAAAAAGTACAATCATTACTATGGAATAAAATTCCCGATTTTTTATTATTTACTGTAAAGTTTAAATGATCGAAAAAAATTATTGGACAACTTAAATTTATTGAAAGCAATATCGGTGAGCATTAAAATAATTAAGTTGTATATAATAATGAACATATTAATTAATTTACTGTTTAAGTAATATGTAAAAAATAAATAAATGAAACTATAAATTAAATTTCAAAGTACCAATATATAACGTTTCTCTGTAAGTCAAAAATGTTTCTTACCTATGCATTATTTTGATGCAACCAACATAGATCTGTAGTGGATATCAGACCTGTCTATGAAGAATTTTATAAAGCTTTTTACTTAAGCTACAATATATGTATTTTAAGTAGGTGTAAAATATTTGCTGGTAATAACAGCAATAATTATCTATTTATTCTGGTACACATCATTTTGAAATAATAGTGTAGAAATATTTAATGTGCTTTAAAGCTTTAGAGTAACAAAAAATTATATCAGTAAATGCATAATAAAAAAACTGCAAATAATAATAAAGCAATTTTTAACTGAAAAAAGTTTCATGATATTAATAAAATATAAAAAAAAAATTGATCAATAATAATTAAAAGTATAAATTGAAAGATTGTTGCTTGACTGTGTGTGGTATATAAAAGGAAGATGGTTCGAGTGCTGTTAAAATAACTCAAATAACAATAAAACTATTTATTATAAGGGAATGTTTCGCCCCACTTTTCAGGGTTCCCTAAGAGCTAAAAAAGATGCAAACAACTAAAAAAAAATGTAACAAAGCTAGAGAATCATAACAAAAATAAAAGAAAACTAGGGTAAACTAAAAAAGTAAATAAAAAGAAATATTAGAATACAGCACATATTAAAATCTTTATTTTATGTCTTTTAGTGTATATTTTTATAGTTCTTTTTATCTACTTTTTTGTCTGTTACTATTTTCGTATTCGTTAGTTGCCTAATACCTGTTTCTAATTCTTGTTTATTTATACTTTTCACTCTACATTTCATATATAGAGGATTTTGTTTTATTTATTTCGTTCATTCAATAATACTTTTTCATATGTTTTAATTCAGTTTTAGTCATCCCCGAGCTTAATTTTATTGTTTTCTCATTCTCTTACTGTGATGCAGTGTTTTAGTTGTTGTTATCTTTTTTAGCCCTGAGGAAACCCTGCAATGTGAAGCGAAACCTTGGCTCATAATAAATAGTTTTATTACTATTTGAGTTTTTTTTAAAACATAACAAACATTTTAATAACGGGAAAGCAGCACCATTAAAACCAAATCACAAACATAACCAATACGAGAACACCCACCAAACACTACATATATAGGTGTGTTTTTTTTTGTAATTCTGGAGAATTTGTTTTGAAAAAACCGATATATCGGAGTAGCATATCGATATTCCGGTATTATCGGTTACAAAATATCAATATAGAAACGTCAAATATCGGAGAAAAAATCTATATTTTTTGAGGATATCGATATCTATGTCCTATCCCTACTCTGTGCTAGATACTTGAATATTTTGGTAATTAATAAAGCTTACTTACAGCCTGTTCATGAATTAATTTCTGGAAGATTGGACTTGGAAATGGAAGAATTGCCTACATCAATGGAGTTTGAAAGTATCTTTTCCCTCTCAAAATATTAATTGAAATATTTTTGATGCCTTTCGACCGAATTTTTTTTTCTTTTTTTTTTGTTTATTGATATTTACAACTGTATAAAAAATACAAGTAAATTTGATCATAATGACATGATGATAATGATATGATACAGCAGGTAGAGAAATTACCCAGTAGTAGAACTCTAAAAACATTTTACAATATAAGGTATATAATACGAGGCCATCTTCTTTTAGACCGAAATTAAATTTAAAAATTTGAATTAATCATACTCATGACATTTATCTGGATGAAGAGGTTACAAATTTTTTCAATATATCATATGAACATTTTATTTAAATTATTCTCCATTAAAAGTACTAAAATTTTGGCTATAGCTAAATATAAAATTCTATACGTGGTAAGCCGATAATTTTCATCCCCTACTTTGTTGTTTCTTTTGACGTTTGATTGATTGAGTTCCTTATTCGACTGACGTCTTTAATCATAGAACTCAATCAGATTAACAGGTGCGGGTAACAGGTGAGTGGGGGATTGCTCTCTTAGAGTTCCGACTTTATTTCACATTAATAATGTAACAATGAAACAGTAAAATATTGTTATCATCATTTAAAACATTAATTATATAATTTATGAACTTAAAGGATTTTAATTATATACTGCATGTTTTCTCTACGGAATTCATAAAATTTTATCAGAGTAGTAGTTCTCAGAACTCTCAGAATTTATTTGGTATTGTCTTCCTTATCAAATTATAATAAATTTCGAATATTATCTGTTCTAGATAAATAATAATTAAATATGGAAGTTAATTTCACGTATTTTCAATCAGACACACAAAAAAAAATGATGTAATTTAGTTATAAAAAAAAGTACAATATGTTATGATAGTATTTAAATTTTACCTTAGGATAGATTAGTATGCTGTGCTGTTATAGCAAACTATTATACTTGTTGTCTCCTAGAGTTCCGATTTTATTTTCCATTAGTAATAAACAATATAACAGTAAAATATTATCAATATGGTTTTAAAACTAATTATATAATTTTATAATATAAATATTATCATAAATAAATTATTGAAATTATCTATCGTCAGTGGAATTTCATTTTCTACTTCCCTTTTCTTATAATTTAACAAGGAGTATTAAATAATTATTTATTCGGATTATTTTCTTTTCCGAAAAATAATTATTTAATAAAGATGTTAATTTATACTTTCACCTACCTGAAAACGCAGATATCTTTCAGTCATAAATAATATATTTGAAATTTACAATTCTGTTTATTACATTATATAAATTAAAATTTACAATATTAGTGTTATTGTATGGCAGGCTTTTAATAATCCTTCAAAAATAATCAAAGCCATTGTTTTTGCAATATGATCACCATTAGCTCAACTGGGGCACCAAAGTTCAATTTAAGTTTTGAATAAGAAAAGAACAAAAAAAAAAATAAATGAACAACACACAATTCTTTGTTAAGAACGTAGGGCATTAGTGAAATCGTTAATCATAAAATTGGATAAAATGTAAATTAAATATTTCTATAATAATAATAAGTATTTACTAATTAATTCCTAACGACTAAATAATAAAAAAAAGTATCTGACTGACAATGTATTTGAACACAATAATTCCACTTTACGAAACGCTCACGCTAACCACAAGGCCACAATATATATTTATCTAACTCAGATTTATCAGCTGTTATTAAAAGGAACCAGAGATGAAGTTTACGCTGGGGAAAACGACCTCTTTACTTTTTTATTATTTGTACGACTAATGCTGTGAATGGTATTGAAAATAGGCATTTTTTTAAAATGAATACGAATTTAAAATTAATTAAATTAACATAACATAGAAAAATGAAAAAAAAGTTATTGCAAAATTATGGTTTACAAACCTAAAAAAAAAAAAAGATTAGTTATATATAAACTAAAACAGAAAAAAGTGTCAAGCTGATTTTTTTTTTATCAAACATTAGTACTATTGACTCAAAAATATATGCATTGTATATATTATACTATATAGTATAGTATATTATACTAAGGTATAAATTGGCTAAATTTTACTTTTTCATTTGATGACCACACTTTAGCTACTATGGAAGTCCCTGATAATTTTCCCCTTACAGTCTTCC
This sequence comes from Halyomorpha halys, assembly GCF_000696795.3. Lineage (NCBI taxonomy): Eukaryota > Metazoa > Arthropoda > Insecta > Hemiptera > Pentatomidae > Halyomorpha > Halyomorpha halys. The sequence continues at coordinate 1,207,595 of NW_027110335.1, forward strand.
AGTCCCCTTAATTTCATCTGATCTCCTTATGGAATACCGTTTTTAACCTCGTCAAGAGACGAAAACTATCAGGTAAATTATTTTAGGTTTTTTCATTACTTACCTGTTCTTTTCATAATTTTCCAACAACCGAATCGGGATTGAATAGAATTTTTTTTTAATGTCACCTCAAACTAAAAAATTCGCTATAGTCAGATCTCGAGAGCGTGCTAATAACATATTCATTCGACCACTGGTGCTGTGAAAGAAATAACTTTGAACATTTAATATGAATTTTAATAATTACATTTCATTTATAAAGTAGTTGAAAGACAAATTAATTTATTTTTAAAACCTAAATGATATATAACAATGAAAATATTATTTATATGCATATATCTCCAAACTTCCTAATTTAATTCATATTTTCATCCAGAACACAACTCTGAAACACCCAGTCTGTCAGGGCGAAAGAGTAGCTAACGATTTCGGTGGTAGATCCCAAGTTTCGTCCAAAATAATTGATTTCTGATTAAGGTTTTATTTCAGTGTTTTAAGGTCATCGAAGTTTCAGGAGTTTAGCATATAATAACAGCGCCTGCTGAAGTTTTCAGTTAGTAAAGGAATCTCTTGAACCGAGTCCCATTATGGAGTAAGAAAAAAAAAAGGTTCAAACTTTGCCATTACCATTTGGACTAATAAGCCCTTAGCCAGATTTCATGAGATTTATAAGTAGGCTGAATAAAAAAAAAAAAAAACAAGAATCCCTGACTTTTTAATAAACATGAGAGGGCGGAATAAATATTTGGCGAGTGGGGCTCGCAGTTACCGTAAGCGGGAGGTCGGCCCGAGCACCAGTTCCCTCTGTAATTGAATTAGTTACGCTCTATTTAACTTTTTCACAGTCACTCATGATAACTTGATTCTAGGGATCTTTCTCCCTCCCTTCCCTTGGTGAATTAACATAACCCGCTCGTTTCAATTCCCCCCGCCCTGAAAATAATAATAACAAATTCCTCTGGCATAAAACGTTGCTAATCTTTGCTCCTCATTCCCCTGGCCAAGGCAGGGGAGGGGTTAAATAGATTTGGCGGCTAAGTGGCCATATCACTCTCGAGAGCGAATCCGATTTCATTACCCGATCTTAGGAGAGCTATAATCTGCTACGGATAATTGGGCTCCCGATTCGCGGATAATTTTCTCCTAATTAGGCTCCTGGTTTTCTCGTAATTGGTGATGGTCGCTCCTAATTGACCTTTGATGAATTCAAAACCTCAGGTATAATACTCCTCAGGCTCTCTATAGGGCTGTTTAAGCCGATATCGACAAACGTAAATAGCTTTGGCGTCTCCTCATACTCTTTCAAGCAGTATTATCACTGTTGGAAGATGAATAGCTAGATAAATACGCAGACATGGAAAAATATGTAAGATTTGATTTTGTTTTCCACTCACCATCCTTGCAAAATAATAAAAACAATGGACTCAAAATCTAACAAAATTAACTTACTCCGGAGGTAATGGGTAATTTATTTTCAGCGGCACTGATAAAGGACATTACCTCGCATCTGTTCAACGTTAACCTATCAAACCTTTTATTGCCTTGATGGCATTTAAAGATGAGCAATCTATACAGTTTTCAAATAGTTTATTTTTGTCGTAGTACATTTAAACAGTTTTTTTTCTATAATTTAATAGGGGTAAACATCACCCATTATCCATGTGTTTGTGTGATAGGAAAAATTTGGTGAATGAGAAAAAAGAGATGGGAAAAAAAAAACTTTCTCCAGCAATATCCTTGATTTTATTTCAACTTTCCTTCGATCATAAAGATTGAAAAAAAATATTTCATAGATGAACATACCACGCACTATGTCAGATTTACATAATCCGAATTTAGCGCCTCTTTTTCGATTTTTCATAAAGTCGGGGTCAGGGGTCTCATTTTTTGATGCCCCCCTTACTGTGTTCACCGGAAGACCACGAAGATGCTACGACAGCCGACGGCCAGGACCTGGCTTGCCCTTACTACCACGCCACAGCCGATGACATGATGGCCACCCTCTGATCGGGAAAGAGGTTTTCTGGATATCTAAAGTGATTACATGGTTTCCACCATTTTCGCCCACCGCTGAACATGCACGAGGGAATCGACGAAGACGTGACACAGCGCGACAGCGAATACATAAGACGGATGAGCGATAACTATTTCTTAATCTATGAGACCCTAAGTTCCATTCTTATAGCATATCATCACAATAATATTTTATATAACCTACTAACTCGATTTGCCTCTTCAGGGAATAATTTTCCTAAAAGAAATATAAGTGTTATTAATATACAAAAAAGTCTCGAAATTAACCCCTCACCTACCACATTAACTTAATATTTCAACATGCATTCTGGATACCTAAAGTAAGATACGGACAGGTCCCGATGTAAACACACTAAGTTTAACATCACAATATGAAACGTATTAAAATTTGGACTAATCGTAAACCAAATATTTTTTGTTGTTCTTATTTTCTAGGTTGTGGGAAAATATATAAAAACCATCTCAATAAGAAAAAAACATTAAGAACCAATTTTCGCTTAAAATCGCGGGCCTATTATCCTACAGAACATACTCCGTAATTTTCTGTTTAAATTAACAATCAAAAGAATATAATCTTGCAATGAACGTAAGCCATAAAGGTATGCTCTTACTAGACATTGAAAAAACATTCGGCACCGTTTGGGCGAACGGTAAATGAAAATTACTATGAAATAATTGATAAACTAATCAGAAATTAATTCCGAACACACCTAGTCCATATCCATCCAATAGACAATGTTTTTCTCAAAGATTATTTAATACATACATATATATATATATATATATCATATTGCCCTCCACACAGTAATGTATCCTAAGCCGATGATGATACAGCTCTCCCCACTTCTTCCCATTAAATAAGAACAATAGTCAATTATAAAATTTTAAAAAATCAATAGCTATTGTCTAAAATGAATTGCACCCATCTCAGTAAAATAATCTCTTTTGAAATCCAATGAAATTCATTTCAGAATTGTATTCATTCATGAATTGTATTCATTTCAGTAAAATAATTTCTTTCGAAATCCAATGAAATTCATTTTAGTAAAATAGATTCTTCCGAAATTCTTTGTTTCTAAAAATCAAAATTTTTGTATAATTTTATTTTTTAGGTAAATCGTGCAAGTTTAACGAGAATCAGAGGTATCTTGACCTCCTGAACGACCTAATTGACAAAGGGCTAAAAGTTAATTATCGAAAACAAATAGACTACCGTAACATTGATGCATCTAGCATTAATTATTTGTTTTGCGGAAATGCAAACAGAAGCTAATGGAAGGTAAACTCCTGTGCGTTCGCTTGTAGAATTGATTTTGTTGCTGATCTCAAGCTCCATGCTCTAGCGATATATTTAGTGAGTATGTTAGTTATGCCTCACCCGAATGGTTAATATTATAATCAACAATGTAATAATATTTTTTATTACGAACCTAATATATTTGTTTACATTATTTAACATAAAATTTCAAATTAGCAGTTGCGTCACTATGTTTTGTTGTAAGAAAATTTGAAATAATTACCTATTAAAGTCAAACTTTTTAGTACCATTGTTATAGTATTTATAACAATAAATTACAACAAATGTATGTGCCGCCTACTGATAGTGGATAATGACGTCATATTCTGAACTCAACGAACTTGAATGGACAAAAATCAAACTTCGAGGTACGTGTACTAAACTTCCGATTTTTATGGTATATTATATTTTTATGGCTTTGTAAACATATGCATAGTAAGTTATTAATTTCTGACCATTTGAGTTATAGAGTTTCTAATTAATTATTTTTATTCGTCAAATAAATGTGAAATCATATGAAAAAATACTTATGCAAGCAGGTTAATATATTAAAAGGCTTTTCAGTAGATTTTCGTTGCAAATAACTGCAATAACGATTTTTATTAATGTAACTTCTTCAAGATTAATGCACCAAAATTATGAAATATTAGATTATCGAAAATATGATTTGAAAATGATTGTCAGTCACGTCAGAATTTGAATGCAATTCGATGATACCATACTATCGTTTTTTTCTAATTAGTACAAGCAATGGTTAACGTTTCTGTCAATTATTGCCTTTCTTTAAGGAAAAAAATTTCCAGTAAATCAAAATTAAAGATAGACGTCAGGAGAAATAAAAAAGTTAAATGAATCATTAAATTAATTATTAAAAAATTATGTTATTTTTATTTAATCGTCAAGTTTTTGGATAAATAGAAAGCGAAATACAGAAACCTTTCAAGAGTATTAGGTTCCAATTGCATTTGAAGTACGTAAGATTTCATTTAAGAAATTTAGTTTGGCTAAACTGAATCCATAAACATTCATTTTATTTTTTGTTATCACTATTTACTTGTAGTTTTTATTCTCAATCCCCTATTTAATGATTACCTACTCATAGAAAAACATATTAAAATTTATATGCTTACTTAATGTTAATTTAAATAAAATGAAGTAAATTTTTCTTTTGGGATTAATCTAGGTTTTGTGATGAAGTGTAGCATGGTATTAAGTTCTTTCGTGTGAGTAAATTCGGTTTTTATTTGAGCAATAGTGGGTCTTAAAAAAAACAATGGGCTTTGTTTCTATTCTACATATAAAAACAGACTATGAAGGTTTCCTTTTTTTTAAAAAAGCCTTACTTCTTTTTTGCTGATTAGAATGCTGTAACTATATGATATTTATGACAGGTAATTCTAAATGGAAGAATTGTATACAAAATAAAGATTCGTAGGAAAATAGTCCGGGTGGTAAGCAATAAAGGTATCAAGCCCAAAATAAAGGTTTTGCCCTACTTTGCGAGACTTCTTCAAGTTGTCTTCTTTGTTGTATCTGACGAAGCCTGCAAAGTGGGGCGAAACCTTGGTTAACAATAAATAGTTTTCTTTTACTATTATGATACCTTTATTGACCGCCACTTGGACTATCTTCCTGCAATCTACTTCATACTGTCAAGTATCTTCTTCCACTAGGAAATAAATGTTTCTTCAAAAAATGAGTCTTTGGAACCATTTTCAATTGAGAAACTAAAATAGTCAACTATTTATTTTCCGACGTTTCGCCCCACTTTATGGAGCTTCATTAGGGCTGTTCAAGTTGATAGCTTTGGTGACTCAAATTTAAAAGAAGAAAGGAAATACAGTCTGGATCTAATTTTGTTGAGGGCTATCGTATTTGCTAAACTTAACTACACCTAGACTGTGGATTTCAATGAAGAAATTACAAATTTAAGTGCATTAATTTCACAAAAGCTATCAAGGCATGATGAAATGGGGCGAAACGTCGAAAAGTAAATATTTGTTAACTAGTTTTCTTTTTCTTTTGACTGCAACCCTTACAATCTTCCTTATTATTAAAAAAAAAATCAGATTCTTCTCAAGAATATATTTTTGTTAAAACATTTGTAACGGTCTTTCACGAGCCTAAATAACCCAAAGTTTTATTTTTCATAAAATTACTAATTATCTATTTTTTGTACCTCTGTACCTTTTGTACCTCCTACTGTAATGAATCTCCCACCTTGGAAAATGTCCACATTTAAACTGTCGATACGTCTGTTCCTGACATCAATTTCATGATGTGTTATTTGTATCTTCTTGAAGTACCTGTGATGTTAACATAATTAATTAAAAATGACTAAAATATTTTATTGATTTATAAAATTTGAAAATTGAAACAAATCTTAACATGGGCATAAAACATACTAATACAGTCTTTCTATATTCATTTATATACTTGCTATAAGCATAAAACGTAATATAATTTAACGATCACAATATTCAGGAATTAAGCTATGTTGAAGGGAATATATATGTTAAACAATAAAAGCACAACGGGAGAACTCATTCCCTTCGCAATGGCCCGGAAGGCCGCTTTGAGTGTTGGGAGAAGTGGCGGGAGAGAGCGGATAGGAATACAAATAACAGATAAAAGAACAGCGAAAATCCTTTCATTTGGAACTCGTTGAAGCCACGCCAGTTAAATAAATTGACTTCCGGAGCGGGACTCGAATGGCAGTTACAGCCATCTCTTTTAACTCCTTCCAACTAGTCCAATAGCGATAACCGTATGCCTTATATCTTCTTTTATTGGTTTTCAGAAGTAGTCTTTCTTTTTTTAATTTTATTGTATTAAGAAGTGAAGAAGAATTAGGTAGTTTGCTGAGGTGTCTCCGGCTGTAGATAGGTTCACAGAATGATTAATTTCTAATTTAAAACAAAAAGGAGCTGCATGTATCTGCTAAACTAAGCTACCTATAGATTGCGGATTCCAATAAAGAAGTTACAAATTTAAATGAATTTATTTAACAAAAGTAACCTATTTAAAATTACTTATTTATTCTATAATATGTCTTATTTGTTTTTTAGTTTCGAAATGTTAAACTTATAATATTCTGCATTCTAATCCCGATACTGATGGGTTCGTCCGAGAAATTCATTTTTAGCAATTACGTGTTTGGGGTGTCAAGGGGGCACAATGAAGATATTAAAAATATCATCTCTTTGTTGTTTATATGGGGTTATAAAATACTTTCGTAGCGTCTTTTACTGGTGATTTCAATAAAAACTTCAGATTCTTGTAAATATTTTAATCAATTATATATGACCCATTTTGAACTATTACATGTTGTTATCTTTCAGATAATTTTTTAATTCCGTCTTCCCAGAAATTCTCAGATTTTTGCGTAATGAACTCCTCTATGCGTTTTGCAGTCCTCGAGCGAATTAAAGTGTTTTCCATGAAGAGAGTTTCGAAGGACCCGAAATACGTAAAAATCTGTTGGGGCAAGGTCTGGTGAATAGGGTGGGTGGGGGATCACATCCCAGCCAAACGCCAATAATTTCTGCCGGGTGTGCAAAGACACATGAGGACGGGACTATCTCTTCCATTTTGAGCAAGGATCAGGAATCTGGGTTGAAACTGATGCATAAAAGCACCATAACTAATCCTTTTTTATATAAGTATATATAGTTGACCGTAAAATTTGATGTATAGGATGATGGTCAGGGTTGCGGTCAAAGAAGAAACAAAAATAGTTTAAAACTATTTATTTTCCAACGTTTCGCCCCACTTTGTAAGGCTTAATCAGGGCTGTCAGAACAAACGGGTGAACAGTAGGCAACAATCAATTCAATCAAAATTAAAATATTGAAAAACGCTACGACCCTATTTCATTACATAATACTTAAGGACGATTAAATAGCATTAATTTTCTTTATGATTCTTAATCACTTATAATAATCACTAATAAACACGTAATTACTAAAATTTCTAATAAGAATTAATGATCACTATTACATATTTGCATATTAAACATTTGGACAGAGTAAAATACTGGTAATAAATTTACCATTAAGATTTGTTTTATTATTTTTCGTAAGGTTTTTTAAATATTTTTCCAGTTAGTTCACTAACGATCAATCCGCACCTCGATACATTTGTTTTCCCCCATTTTTGACACTTTTTCAATGTTTTTTCGATTTAAATTTTTTTTTTAAAGATTTCTCTACTTGTTATTAAAAGTAGGATAAGATAGGGCTTAACTCTTTGTCTTAAACCACCCCTTATAATGCCATGTGGCTAAGGAAGGCACTGTATATATGTAGAATTTCCTGTATATATTGTATCTGCTCTTAAAAACGAGAAGGGAAGGGAAGGATTTCCTTAAATTTTTTGCGTCATGATATTCTTGAATGATTTTATTCCAATAGTTGAACATACATTACTGATCCACTTCAACCCACGACAAGTCATAGGTGAAAAGTGGATAATTAATTTCTATTGGATTAGTATGTTCTGTTCCATACCCAATTTTCTGCAATTCCCACTGCATGATACACTCGTTATAGAGGGAGGATGTGTCTTCCCACGACCCCAGAATCGATTTACGGCCGATATAACAGAACAAATTAATTATATGCCACAATCAGATTCGAACGCGATCCTCGGAGTTAAAACCCAATGAACTACCCTGCCATCTACATGACTTAGTCATACATAATTTAGTGAAATCTATTTAAGTTATATAGGTAGTATCCCTATTCAACTAGTGTATTTTAGGTTGTTGGCTTACAATATTCAGTAATATTTGCCTTTGCTCTATTTCATTGTTGTCAGTTCTGAAAGTGATTGGAATAGAGGAAGCAATAGTTATAATTTAGGAACTGGTATAAATAATTAAAAAACACGAGCGCTGTTGGTGGCATATATATGAACCACTGTTGTGGTTTATGTCATTATTCTTATTTTTGGGAATTCACGTAGGTGCGTTAAAAAAGTTTTACTTACACTTTAATTAAATCTGATTACTATTTTTAAAATTTAAAATCAACAACAAAGTGTTTTATTACTTGTGAAATATATTTAGCTTTATATTATACCTTATCTGGTGTACACACGTTTATACGTATGTAACATTAGATAATACTTCTTTATTTTTTTAAATTTTACACATTAAATATTTAAGTATCTCACAATATCTAGTACGTCGTTTCCTTCCGCAAATTGTTAATTTCAATTTTTGTTTCATTATTTACAAAGTTTGATTTTTAATTTTTTTTTTAATTTACAAATATTTTTAATGTTTATTATATTTTTTTTATAAATTCTTACTTTATATATTCTTAATATGGAAAGACGGATTCACCGTCTAAAATGAGTGAATTACTTCATTTAGATGATGACTCTGAAATTCAAATAAATTTAGTTTATTTGTGTATCTTTGATGACCTCACCCACATCCATCTTCTCATATCTATCTACGGTCAACTATAAACTCCTTATTATATATTACATTCTTTTGGTATGATTTGTAATATTCTACATTTCTCGTTATACCATTCTTTGTTGTTTTTTCACCACATTGTGGTTGCTATGCCGTTTCTTTTTTAGCAGTGATGAAGACCTAAAAGGCTCAAAATACCGTCACGAGTTGAATAAGTTGTGTAGTACTTATTCTAGTGGCCCTACCTCCGATCATCATTTCATCACATTTATTCTATAAAAATAATCTTCAAATCCTTATAAATAATAAAAAATCACACAGTAAAAACGAACTTGACATCAATAACTAAATTAAACTTAAGCCCGTAATCCTAATAAGGGAAAAGGACCAAACAAAGCTGTATGACCTTCAAGTTGTAATAAATAACAAAACCAGTCAATATTCCACCAATTCAGACAGAATAATACCAGAGACAAATTAGTTCTTAAAGCATATCTCACATCAGTAGTTAAAAAAAGACTCATCAAAGTGATAGTGCCTCGTTCCAATGCGGCATATCCTAAAAATCTGACGCATGATTAGTTAGTTGGGGAACTTAAGGTTTATAAACCAAATTAGTTTTTTATCACATTTGATTAATATTTAAAAATTAAATTAAATTCTAGTTTCAGTTTTTTATTTACTAGTTTCTTTAGCAATTGGTTCCCATAGATTATAAAATTGTAATTAATACATAGAAATAAAGCAACTCTCAAAACTTGATGTCTTAGATAACGCTTCCTGAATCGAAATGGCATCTGCTTCAAACAAGCAGTGCGCTCGATGAAGCAGAACCCATAGGGTGAAGTAAGTTCACAAAACTACTAAAGAAGAATAAGTGTAAGATTTTGATAGAAGAAGATGGCAGATGAGTGACTGAAGGTAATACTAAGCGAGAAAGTTGGTCCTTGGGTTGCGGGGAGGAGGATATGAAATCTCACATAATCAAATCTGAGTGGACAGCCGGCGAGTTTCCTTTTGGTTCGCTTTCATCCTTTCCTTGGACCTCCCAGTTTTCTTTCATGTCACACCTCCCCCCCTTTTCTCCTCCCCCCTCCCGTCGTCCGTCCCCAGGGAGTTCCTGGCTGTCATATCTTATCTCACATCTACACAGTCCGTTCCTCCCTTTCCATTCCCTTCCTCGACCAAATTATCATTCTCACTACTTTGCCTGTTTGGGGATTTCAATAAACTTTGATGAAAGGGTTGAAATAGATTTTTGTTTATTTTTCGTTCAGAACAATATATGCTGTTTATTCATAGAAGTCAATGGTGCAAATGCCCGAAGTGAACGTTTAATTACAATATCCAGAATCGCACGACTTCCTATTATCATTTTTATTATTCTATTGATTGTTCTAGACTCGACACATTTATTTTCAAAAAAAAAATAATTTTTATTTTTTCTATAAAACTGAAGTTATCATGTTTGTTTTAAAACATAGTTTGATTAGCCATTCGAGACTCTTATTGATTCGGAATTATTCGGGTCTCTGAACCAGCTACACTTGTGAAGTTAAAAGTTACGAAGTTGAGGAGTACATTAAGTTGTGAAGTGGAAAAGCAGCATGTTCCGCTCGAGCTACCCTCTCGAGGTCTAAAACGAAATTGCAAGTTGTGTGCAAGTGTGGAATTGAGATGTTAGAGCAATGAATAGATAATGGAGAGCGTAATTGCGAAGCTCCTCAGAGCCGAGTCACCCCTCAATTTACATCTTAGTAGGCCCGCCTCCTCCACCCTCTCTCACTCTCTCTCTCTCTTCACAATAGTCTATCCTCTCCTTGGCATGATATTTCTCTAATCGAGGCTAAGACTACACATGTGACAAATGTTAGGAAAATACCCGCTTCCTCAGGCTGTTATTGCCACTCCTACGCATGGTGCTTTGACTATTTTTCACTAGACGATCTTGATAAAACCATTTTCGTTTATCACGTATGAATCAATTTTCGGTGTATCATAATTTTTTATTTATTATTCTCATAAAAATATCTTATTCGATGAAGGAAAAAGAAACAAATTAGGGACGTGTTCTGGTACTGGTACTGGTATTTGGTGGGGGGAACAAGTCCGGCAAGTGGGCCTAGTGGTCCTTTTTGCCAACCTCTGCCGGCTACCGAGGTTGTCGCCGCATACTAACCAAGGTGGGAGTGTCAAGATTCATTCTTCGGGACCGCCAAAAAATGAATGTTTCACTGCCCAGGTGGGAATCGAACCCGCAACGTTCCGAACCGAGCGCACTGGGACCTGCGCCCCAAGCCGCACCCCTTAGGGACGTGTAGGAAAATATAATTGTAAATAAAAAAAAACAAAACAATAGTGCTGTACTTCACTATCCTATGTAAGTTGCGGTTGCAGATTTGCAATTTTTGTGCTGATTTATTTTCGAAAAAATAAACTCTCAATGCTTCTTATATCCTTTATTTCAATTTTCTCGATAACATTTTGGACAAACTTTCCATGATCTAGGTTAATTATCTTGATATGCACTTTTATATTTAGATTATTCAATGTCATATTAAACATGTATTGATAACAATCACTATCTATAAAAATAAAAGCAATTGTGATAGGTTCCAACCACGTCTTTAGAATTATTATTTCTATACCTACTTTGTTATGAAATAATTATCTCCTAGTCATTTCTGACATATGAGTGTGGAATTATCTAGAGGTAACTAATCTATTCTAACCATAGTAGTGGGTCAAGTTTTTATTTCGTGGACCGCCCCAGAAATGAATAAAGTTGACCCTCCAGGCAGAATTATAGCGGTCCCGGTTCGAATCATTTGGCTACTAACTTTCTCAGCTACACACGGCCCCGTACATATTGTCAACCATCAAAAATCATGGAATTATTTTTTACCCCTTTACCTCAAAAAAACTATACCTCTGATATCTCCCAGCGTGCCCTTTCCACCTTCCAGAGACTGTTTCCATTTGTAACCCGTTGACTCCTCTTTACTTTATCAATATTTTCCCATTTCAACTACTATGCCACCAGCATGTGTGGTTGTTACTGCGGATCTCGTGACAAAATTAAAACAAATAATAAATTCCCTTGTACGATCCATTCACGGGATCTCCAATCGCTTGTTTTCCCTTTTTTTCGTCGAATTCCCTTTGAGTCGAAGTGTCTTTGCTCTTCCGATCATCGAAAGAATTTTCTAGCATCCTTTCATTAATCAAGTTATCCAAGTCCGTCCGTCGTCCATCATTCATCTCAGATTTTTTCAACTCCTTAGTACGCTCCCACAACATCCTTTCGCGTTCTTCAGACTGATGTACAACATCAAACCAAATTGTAGCTTTTAACCAATCCTTCCTTATAAGATCGTTATGGAATTATATTTTTACCTCTACCCATCACTCCAATACTCTTCTAACAATAAAATCCCGCTTATTTCATCATTTCATAGCCATCCATTTCTAACCTAAAAAATATATCTATATTTACACATGATAGGATTTTCTTTTATTTATTGATTGTATTTTATTTTATCTATATAATTCTTTATTACTACTAATTAAAATTTTATTTTATTTATTTTAATTCATTGAGTACTTAATTTTTTTTTATTTCCCTTTTTCTTTTTTAAAAATGTTATTCTTCTATTTTTGTGTAATTGTGTCCGAAACCATGAAGAAATATTTCTTCCTTGTAGTATTCAGTTTTGTTTACTTATAATATTTTAATTTGTCCTTTTTTTAAATGGTTATTCTAAATTTAATAATTTTTCTTTCTTCTTACTATTTATGTTTAGCTGTGATCATTGACCAATAAAGTCACCTCTACCGATTACTATTTTTTAAAAACGTATTATAATGATGAATAATATAAATATTTCAAAAAACTTATTTATTTCTTGTTATTTACTGATGTAATAAGAAACCAACTTCGGTACACAATAATAATTGCATTCAAGAAATCTAGTCATCATAAATCCTTTCTGTTACTTATTGACACTAGTAATTTCAGATAGCTTTGGGTAAGATTACGCCATCTTTAAAGTTTTTATTTGTGTGTCAAACTGAATGTTTGTGCATTATATGGCTATTAAATGGAGACTCGAAGATTCCCTTCCTTTCTTTCTGTCTTGCCTCGTAAGACCTATGTTAAATTCTTTAACTGAATACTTAAGACAGTTACACTCAAATCTATTCTAAAATTCTAAGTTTGTATATTCATAAGTATTCCCGCGTTGAATGCAATACAAATAAATATGTTATATTCTGAACAATATGAATCTATATAAAAGGGAATAGTCGAATCTTTGCTCACAATCAATGTTGGAATTACTGGACCGATTTGCGTGCAGTTTTTTTTTTTAATGTTCCCTTTCACCATGGGAAGGTTCAAAGATGATGAAATCCTTGAATTCTCGAGTAGAAAAAATTGTTTAGAACAAAATTAAGCGTTTTTGGTTTGTAGCTTAGAAAGTATTCCATATTTTCATGGTTAGGGAAAGAATCGCTTCGTATATTTCCGAAGAATATGAAAAAACAAATTACTTTTTCTTTTAATTATTTTTTTATATTTACAAAAAAATAGAAATACATAATGTGGTTCTGGTAATGAGTAAATTTTTTTTTTTTAGAAAAAAAACAAATCATGTTCGTTTTTAGTGTCGCCTCAAACTCCAAAATGCCATTTTTCAAGAAAATTTAAAATTTGTAACTTCGATTTATTCGGAGAATTTTTTTTTTTCGTAAAAAAACTCATATAACTGAGACTATCGGTTTTGATATGACGAAATGATTTTCAACGTTTTATTCTATATCTCCGGTTCTTATTTGTTTAATTAGACCCGGTTTGTGTCCATTGGTGCATTGTATAGTGGCCTAAACCACTATTTTATTTTCCGATTTTTTCAAAAATACTTATTTTAGGTTTTTTTTTTTGTGGTCCTAAAAAAGCCATTTCCACACTTTCATAGGTCGATCGGTTTGAATTTTTTGAATATAGTACTAATATTGAAATACAGTAAGGGTTGTAATTCAAAAACTATTTACGTTACTAAATTATAATAATAAAGTATACAATAAGTTATAACAAGGTATCAAATATGTATATTAAATTCATACACATCCTTAAATATATCAATAGTGAAACATTCGGGGTCAGCTAGTAAAGTATAAAAAAGATATGTTTTAAGATAATTACAGAGATAAAAAATTAAACGTGTAAGTTAAAATTGAGTGAAATTACTCATTAAAACCTGAGAGCTTTGGGAAGCGTGTGAGCTTGGTACAAAACATTGTAGAGATATAACTAAGTCCACACCCTATGTGGGGATAGCTGTGGCAGATGGCACAGAGGGAAGAAAAGTGTGCTAACCTGTTGGAGTGCTGTCAGAACCAGTGTGCGATCTATCATGGCTCTGCGGTCACAATAAAACATATAGAGCAGAAAACTCGGCCTTATCTCCCACTGACCGTCCGCACTTTCGTCACCTTCAACTCGGCAGCTCCGTCCAGTAGTTGTAGATAATCAGATAAGTTTTACCTTAGGTTAGACGAGATGCCTACAAACCTCTACCTTTTCTTTAATATCCAAGTATAACCTTATCCTACGTGGCGAGCAATTTTACACACTATGTTCCAGAATCCTCGGGATTCCAAAATAAAAAGAACCTCTGAACTAATGTTGTTAAAAACTGTTCTTCTGATAATTCGTGAACAAAATTATATATTTATAATTTTATATTGTAAGCTAAAGCTGAACAAAACTTTAAACCAGAAATTGCTTGTTTTGCAGAAATCTTATTTATACTACTACTGAATAATGAGCAATGTGAATAAGACGTGAAATTAATATTACGGCAGAAAACAAAGCGTCTGTACAAAGAAAACGGCTGTAAACAAACATGAATGACTTCCGATACCATAAGGATTACCACTTACTAATAACTGTTCACCTTGACTAATCCCGGGTTTACTGGAACCAAAATCGTACGATTTTCAGAACTTAGATTAATGTTCTTATTTTTTTCTTAATATACTTTTTTTTATCACTGTAATTATTTTTTTACCTCACCTACACCGGACAGAAACATTCCTTACCGGCCAACCCGCCTGCTGAATCGTTTTTCTTTTGTTTATTAGTTTTTTTTCCCGTACCCTTTATTTATTTATTAAGAGTAATAACAGTATTACTTTATACTTACATAATACAAGAAATTTATTTGTATACTTATTGTTATTATATTGTCACATCTAATCATTAGTAAAGATGGATCATTTTATTAACAATATGAAATTATATACTTCTGAATAAACGATGACTTGTTATATTTTTATGTAAATATATAATACACGTGACAATGATAATACATACGAAGGAATAATACATGTACGACATATCACAATCTCACAAGAGGTGATCAAACACAAACAAAAGGTAATCCTTCCCGGCCGGACCCGTCCTAATAAGACCCCGGGGGGGGGGGCGACGGTCCTATATCACTTTTGAAATATTGGCTGAACGTTAAGATAGTTTAATCGAGCAATATTTAAAAAAAAAAAAAGCCTGAAATTGTAAAACGGCTTACCATTTACAACCCTTCAAGATAGCCGAATGTTCTAAATCGCTGAATCTCGATTTAATGACAGTCCTATGTTACCTTTGAAACATTTACTTAAGAAGAGCAGACTTAGGTTAGTTAAATCGAGCAGCATTGAAAAAGTAAGATGCTCTAACTCAAGTTTCCTCTTCCCGTTTTGAAATAATGTCCCAAAGGTGAGATAAGGCTTTACTAAATCGGGGTTGAAGGGAGCTCTCGTGAAACCTTCCCTTCTATTATTTCTCATGTTACAATATGCTCTGGTGAGATAGTGACAGGCCGTACTTCAACAAATACTAATCGCTATAAGTGTCCATTTTATAGGTAATATAAGACATTATAGCGATGTTCGATGACATTGAAGGACTCTTGCTTGTGTCTTGTTGTTTGACCAAGCCTAGTTAGAACTACTTCATCTCTCCGCCTAGTCAGTCCTTTTAAATCGTTAATTTACTATTACAATTAATTGATTGCTAACCTGGCATTAATAACATCAGCTCTCGTTTGAAAAAAAATACATTCTGAATAATCCTGGAAAAAATTGTTAATAGTACAATTTTAATTCATAGTTCTCATAATTGTTATGTATTATATAATATAATTCTTAAATTTCAAATGCAAACATCTTATACTTTTAAATTTAGTAAAAGAAAATTTTTTACATTGGAAATTTCGGACTTGTGGTGTTTGAAAATTAAAGATTCAATTGATCTCGGAAATTTTCGGATGTACAGAAACCAACTTACTTGTAACTATATATTTAATCAAGAATTTATTATAAATCAATAGAATAATGGTTACAGTTCTCTATCAATTCCATGTTGAATTGGTATTGTCACCGTAGGCCTGGTACATTTTGTTAACAATCCAGGAGAGACTAAGAGAGGCTCTTAGGTAACGTCTTTCTTCCTTGTTTACTCTTTACACATCCCGGCTCTTGTCGAGTATGCATTTCTGTTTTGGTATAATCTGGTCCGGACCCTTTCTTAGATGGATTCAATTTGTATTTTCATCTCAGCTCCAGCTCTGCTTTACAATGCAAATTCTCTTCTATCAGCATCGACCTCTTACCTTGTACCCTTCCTTTCCAGTTCCTCATCTGAGGATTATATTTCTCTACTTTCTCTGTAGACTATTTTATAATAATAATAGTTTATAAAAAAAAAAATAGAAACAGTAATAAAACGTAGAAAAGAGCTTATGATAGTTAAGAAAAGGCATTAAGAAATGAAAAATATTATCCCTTAAAGAAGTGTTAAGGAAAAACAACAAACAATATTGATCTATTCTAAGAAGGATAAGAAAATCTATTATATTTTTATACCGGTGTACTAAACAAGTACAATGCAATTCCTAATCATTGTAATTAATAATTAATTGTTTAGTGATATTTTATTTGCAATCCTAAAATATGGGCCATCAATGCCATCCTTTCAAGCAACAATTCGATGACATTTTCAGCTCGAACTAGAGGTTTCCTCTTGAGGTCTTTGATATCTCATAACACTTCTACGTTAACAAAACATTCATATTAATTTTTAAAGATCTAGTCACCCTCATCATCTATCTTAATCTAAACTTAATTATTATTTTTTCTATTATTATATTTTATAATTATGAGAAATATAGATTATATAGAGAAATTCTAACTTATATACAATTAATACTTAATTAATTAAATATTTTATTTATTTACATTTCAACCAACCATTATCTATCTTATCAGAACTAGGAGATCCTATAACTTTAATTATGATAATTTATTTACGTCAAAAACACTCTTGCCATTACAGTAAAAATTAAACTGTAATTGAATATGTTAACAAAAATAAACGAATTGCAATAAGAACAATGATATGCCTTTTGAGGCTTCAGAGACCTGACTTTACAGCAATAGTGGTCATTTACAATGAAGTGAACCCCTGCTTTGTTCCGAAACCGAAACCAATACAAAGACAAAAGTGCAGGTTCGGGAAGGTTCAGCAGGCGGCTCTGCAGTCACTGTGTGTGAGTCAACAGTTTGACAAAACATTGCTATAGTTGAAACTAATAGCTAAAATTGCCATGGATACGACTCTTATTCATGAATGAATCATTGATAAATAAATATCGTATCCACGGCAATTTTAGCTATTGTGGATTTTAACTATTGTGGATGTTTATATTTAACTATTGTGGATGTTGATATTGTTTTAGCTATTGTGGATTTTAACTATTGTGGATGTTTATATTTAACTATTGTGGATGTTGATATTGTTTTAGCTATTCTGGATTTTAACTATTGTGGATGTTTATATTTAACTATTGTGGATGTTGATATTGTTTTAGCTATTGTGGATTTTAACTATTGTGGATTTTAACTATTGTGGATACGATATTTATTTATCAATGATTCATTCATGAATAAGAGTCGTATCCATGGCAATTTTAGCTATTAGTTTCAACTATAGCTAATTTTTGCCATCTCTGTGTAAGTTAACAGTCATCTCGATACTCTCCTGCGATAAAATTCATTTGAGTATTAACCATGAAGATGGTTACCTCCAGGAAATAATTCACCATAGTGCAGGCAACCTTGGGAACAAAGTGGCTCACTGGGTACTTTTCACAATAGTTATATAAGGGTTGAAAAAGCTCCGTTTGCCGATTCGTTTTTTACATATAGAATTGACTGATAAAATTAAAATGACATTCATAAAGCATGACCTCAATAATTTAAAATTAGGATTAAATAATAAAAACAAATTAGATGATTACCTGAACGTGAAATAGAAAATAGAAAAAATTTAATCAATAAGATTAATTTCCATAATTCTAAGGGGGGTTATATTGGAGAAACCTAAAAACCAGAACTGAGGAACACGAAGGAAATTGCCAAAACACTGGCCCAACACAACATAAAACTTACACAAAATTTTGATTTTAGAAACTCACGAATATTAGAGATAGTTATTTACACTATAAACGGGAAAATAACAGAAGCTATACACTGAACTGAAAACATAGACATCATAAATAAATTAAAAATATAATTAGTAAATTATCTAGATAGCATACTAAACAATGTAATAAAAATTTTCATCATTGCAATGAATAGAGAAAGGAATGAAGCATGGAGGTAATCTATTAATTATCAACATTCTCTTGAATTGATGATAATTAATAGATTTGTATATCATTGTATAACCATAATTAGAGTGAATGTAGAAATATTGTTTGTTTAAAAAAGTTTCCCCTTGTTTTAAATATGCCGTTAGTAGTTTTAATATTAGTATACATCAATAATGATTGTTGTGAATTTTATAAAGCAGACTCTAAGGAGAATTGATATACATGAAATTTGGTATTATAGAAATTGGTAATGATAAGGTAGTCGATTTAATAGCATTAAAGTTGATAAATTGTTGTGTGTTTTACATAAATTAAAATTTGGTATTGTGAATTGTAGTGTGCCTGAAGATGGGGCCATGGCCCCGTAACATTTTATTGGATAAATTAAAGAAAGGTAATAATAGAAGAAATTTTCATTTCACCTCATGAGATAATTCTTGTATTCTATTATTTAATTAAGTTCCATGAGAAAAAAATTGGAAAACCTGCCTGAAAAGACAAGATAAGGAAATTCCAAACGAGGACTTTAGAAGACAGTACAAGTGGCAGTAATAATTGCCAAGGCATTTGTCGTTAATATATCTGAATTAATGAACTAAACCTAGAGTAAGTCGGAAGAGAAGTCTAAGTGGCGCAGAGAAGGCAGGCGAGATAATCAGCCTGACAGCGTTACACATAAACTACATTTTCTAATGGTCCTAGCCGAGGAGACATCTTCATTAGTTAAGTAACTAGTGTATCTTCACCTGCATCTAACATCGAATACAGAACACACACAGATCCATACATAAATTTACATGTCCGTATGCTATTCTTTAATTATCTTATGGACACTCGAACACTGGATAGACTAACAACTTTTTATATAAATTCAATGTAGAAATAAAGCAAATGTAATTAAATTGAGGTAAATTTAATTTGCTATTAAAAATCAAAGTTACAACTTTTAAATCTGATCTATACTAATAATCTTCCAAAATATACCAATCTTGATCCTATTAGTTCATATTCGCATGTATATATACTATATATACTAGTTTGGGCCAGAGCCTGATTGTCTTGGAGAGAATATCCCCAGTTTGAGCTGGTGCAAAATGACTTTAGGACGCAATATACTGTGCGTCGAATATCTTAAGAGAAGAACAATAGAAAAAATATTCCTGTAACTTAGCACAATTTTACAGCTGATAAGATAAATATTTAAGTAAAAAAAAATATATTAGTGAATATGGAGAAAACATTCAGTAATACCTTTAAAATAATCATGGTAGAACCCTTTGTTTCTCAACCCTTCAGAAAAAAGTCGTGGTTACATTAATAACATGTTCAGTGATGCATTGAGGAACAAAAAAATAAAAATAAAAAGCTGATGGAAAGGAAAGAAGTGAGTTATGGAATTTAACCGATACAATTTTCATAGTCTAAAGAGTTCTAAAGAGGCCCAGACAGCACATCAAACCACACATAGTGCTGGATTTTGTTGATAACTTGATAAGACTATACATATTTGAAATCCGGCCCGGAGGACCACTTTTAATTATAATACCATTTCATTATGTAATATTACAATAGTATAACACTTTTATTGTAAAATGTCTATTACAATTTTAAATATAACATTAAAGAAAAACGTATTACATAATTAAATTAATTACTAAACAAGAGTTAATAAATAGATCAGTTTAAATACTACTGCTTATATTTCAGATGAAGAGTCTCATAAAAACAATATCCTCGTTATTTATATTCAATATAAATTTGAAATTGTAATTTATATAATGAAATTGATATTGATTTCAACATTTAATTATAATTCATTTGACTATTTTAGGATAGTCACAAGACGATTATGAGTTCTTAGTGAAGCTTTTCTCGCTAGTGTAAAAATATAACAATTGCAAATCAGAGAAAATATTTGTTAACTCGCAGTCGCAGAGAGTACATGAATGGAAGAGATTTCTCCTTATAATGGTTCGGCCCCCTAGAACTCAGGGAACAACACGAAGACAAAGTGAGATAGATTCTGCGGGGCGAAGCTGTTAGTCAAGCTTAAAGCCGTTAAGAAGAGAAATGACCAGAGGAAATGAGAGAGTGTATAGGAAAGTGATAAAGATTGAAGAAGGTGGCAAGAGAGGAAGGTCAGTGCAACTCTAGCCAAACACATTCTGAACTGAAGAACTTTCTATCATAGCCGATCTAGGATAGGATCAAAACATATTTCGTTTACAACTATCACTAATAACAATCAGATGATTACATGGAATATTCAATAGGAATTTAGTCCTAGATCATTGTGTAGAATACTATATTTAACTTTAATGTTATTAAGTCGGCGCAAGGAATTATTTTATTTATTATTTGATTAAATGAACATTTAATCGTAAGACTCCAGAGAATTTTCGTCATTGATAACCCTATTTGACAACTTGGTAAATTTGTTCATTGTTATGTAGGCCCAATTTGCCTGTAATTTGTTCAATAATTTTCTTGTCATCAGTTCATAAAGGTTGCGGCAATAAAATGATTTTTTTTCTTACAACAAAACTAGGTTTTAAATACATGATTGCCCCAACACATCTAACAAATTTAGAGATATTAAGAATACAGTACGCCCATGGAAGTCATTAATTCAAAATGGTAAAGAACAAAAAGTATTACTGACTACACTAGGAATTAGATACAGTGGACTAGCACAACAATATTTACTGTTAGGAAAACTGAGACCGACATGTAGACAGTGTAACGTAACACTAACCACTGACAAGACGCAGGGTTTCACATATCATTTGAAAATTTTACTAGGCGACAATAGCTCTAACAATCTTGAAATATTTTTTCACTTAAAATAAGAAAAGAACATATACTAATATTTTAAACAGATTTCATTTTTTTTACTTTTTTCATATTAATTAATATCAAATTCTGTCATCGAATTATTATTTTATATCTCAATTTATAATAAAAATTAGCTGCTATCATCCTGAACATAAAATTATAATCGTCAGTGCATAGACCAACACCACAATTAGTGATAGTCCTATATTTTCCACAAGAAAAGCTTTAAAATTTAAGCCTGCTTTGATTTAGATCATATCATATTCCTCCTTTTAAATGAATTATAGTATTGAAACTTGATGCTTACAGCTAGACGAGGTTTGTACTAGTTTTTGACCGGATCAAAAGGCATTCTTCCAAGAATTCATAATATTTTATTTGATTTTTGAACCTTGAACTTTGAGTTAGAAAGAACAGAAAAAACATGCCGGTTTACAATTGTGACGAAATTACAATAAATTTGTGTATAAATATTTTTTATTTATTCTTCCTTTGTATTTATTTCGTTTTTGCTTTGTTTTGTTATTAACAGTATATTAGCAATCACTTATAACAATTATGATTTGATATGAGCTTTCGAAAAACTTTTTTATGAATGTTCCATCATGACCACGACATGATGGAACATTAACAAAAATTAATGTCCGTTTTTATTCCTTTACTTTCTAACACCATATTTACAACACATTTTTAAAAAAAATTTAAAATTTTTTATTATTTCATTAATAATCGCTTTTAACAATTATCATTTGCTATGAGCTTCGGAAAAACTATTTTGTTAATACTACAGAACGATGCTTTTATTTAGCTCCGTTTACTTTATAACACTTCTCATATAACCAATCTTTTCATTAACTGCCAATATTATTTTTATTTAGTATTGCCAATAAATACCATTGTTATTATTATTTTTTTTTAAATATCGATCCACTCCCCAAAGTGTTTGATTAAAAAAAATTATCCTGCCGTGAAATATATCAAGTTTCATAAGAACTCGCTATAACTCAGTTACGGTATTACTTTTTTTTTTTAACAACTTGAACTTTCGGTTGATTTATTAAGAAACTTGCTTCTATTTTCACGATCTACTACAGCCGCTGTCTCAAGGTGGGTTTGAAGTTATTTATTTCGTAGGCGTACTGACATCGGTAAAATCTTGATTGCAGCCATTTTTATTATTTCAGCCAATGACTCAAATTATTTATTGTTAATAAGAAAAAAACAATGGTGTTTCAGTTCTCAATAGAATTTTAATTAAATTAAACATAATTTTTTACTTTCACTTACCTATGTATGGAATATATATGGTGCAAAATTTCGAATTAAACTTTTCGACGGAAATACGTTTTGTGGTACTCTGAGTCCAAAAATTATAGTTTTACAAAATAGTCTACGTGTCTGTGAAATGCCTATTTCAAAACCAAACTGTAAGAAACCAAAATTACATATTTAAGGTGGGCATGTGATTAGAACGTTTTCCTTAAAATCGTTCGCCCACGAGTTCCATTTTATATAGTCTCTTTGGCACATTTTTTCCAAAACAGATTTAACAATTTTGATAAACCTTAGTTAATTATTAAGCCATTAAGTGTTCCTTAATACTTTCAGTATCCTCATTGAATTAGTTTATCAGTGCTTAAATACCGAATTGTCAAAAGCTCTTCCTCTTAAGTATCTTTAATTCTGTTGTAGTAATTATTTGAAATAAATAACCAGTTCAAGTTTTACAATAATAAACACTAGATAAATAAAAAAATATTTTAAAAAATTGATTAAGAGGAAATAATGGAATAATATATAGGTTTTAATCGGAAAACAAAAAATCGACACCACTCAATATTACCTGATTGCAAACGTGCATGTATGAGTGTTATATATTTTTCATGATATATTATTTAGCAGAAAAACGTTAGTATTCGTTATCTCCATATCAATAACCCTAAATATATATTTTTATAGCATTAGAAAAATAAAAATATTTTGTTCAAAATTTTCCCCTTGTTTTTGATTTTTAATTTAACTTAAAGTTAATAAACTAATTATTTAAACATTCCTTTTTTTTAATTTTCAGGTATATTTTTGAAGATATATATATATATACAATACTATATAATATACATAATATTTTTATTCATGCATTTGTATGAATAGAAATTATTTTCTCCTATAGCCGTGAGTCAACTCCAGTGAGTTCTGGACCCAACTTAGGATCCACCCAGCCTCATAAATTGGATACCCTCAATTGGGTAAAAAATTACGTTGGTGTTCGAGCTTGATTCTGACCAAATCACCTCCTTTCACAACCGTTGGCCTCTTAACAGTGCTTCCTTACAAAGTACTCTCATGGGTTGTAGTAGTATGGATTTTAGTTTGTTTTTTTTTCCTAAGAATATATATTTATAAAAAAAAAAAAACTGATATATTATTTTCAATATAAAGATTTTTTTTATTACGGAGCCGGATATCTCAGTGAATAAGGAACTATGGTTATGTCACCCACTCCAACTATGGCTGTTAATTAACCTACCTGCGTGATTCTTACCACATAATCTTCTTGAATAGCCGTTGGTCCAACAATATTTATTTCTAGGTTGTTCAGTTGATTAGAATCGTTGTTTGCCTTTTAGAGTTTTTAGAAACTGCGGTAAATATTTTAATGATACATTTTTTTTTGTTACCACTTTATTCTTCATTTATTTCAAGAGAAAATATACATTAAGTTAGAATAAAAAATTTTCTTCATACAAAATTACTTCCTGTATTTTACTTGTGAATACATCGTTGATGATTCTTTCCATAGCAATTCTGCTGACAGCTTCCTATAGCAACAGCTTTATGAAAGTGTGTTTTTAAAGAGTCTTAGAAAGTTGTACAATGTCCCAACGCATCCATTAACATTGTTGCACTTCTTCAAAAAACTAAATGTTATGCAGAAACTAACATATTGTAAAGTTTTATTACATTTTTACGCTAAAACAGCAACGTTATAAATCTTAAACTTTTGAAATTTCACTGATTTAAGACTTTGTTAAGTCAGTCAAAAATGCTGAAAATCAAAGTCCCAAAGTTGGTACCATTCCTTTGAAGGCATTTCTCATTAAATAAATTATATCATCAATTGTTATTAAATTAAAGTTTCGTTGTATGTTGTATATCGTCAAATTAAACTATACGTAGGTGGCAGAATAAATTCCATTAAGGAAGAGGCAATAAAGTGTTGAGTTTACATGTGAAGGTCTACTCCATTGCTCTGTTATATAATGCCAGTGTCTTATCTATTGTGGCAATTTTTATCACTTAGGGTCGTCGCCTCTATGGAGATAAACGTTTATGAAAGAGCCGAGTCACTTGCTCTTTTCAGTCATTTATTTGCCTGTCCGGGCCTAGAGTATTTATAGGATCCTATTTTTTTTTCTATATCAAAATATATTATTTACCACAGTAAATCTATGAACAGCCCTGTTTAGAAGATTAATTAATTAATCATCGTTCGATGATAGAACTAAAAAATTGGTGATGATATTATTGTTATTATTATTACACTATTGTACATGCAGTTTGAATGTATTATATGCAGCGGGTGGTTTATCTTACTCTCCTTGAAATCGAAAGTGAAGCCAAAAAGAGGGAAGTTTACCACGCCTTCGGAACTCAGGTTAGCCTTGAAATACAATGTGCGCGATTGTAATCTATAGGGAAATAGAAGGGAATCAGTGATTGGCTCCTACTCCTCTGCAACATCTATGGAGGCATAACTTAACTCAACATAAGGCTAACTTATTTATTTTTTGTGGTTTATCCCCTCCATTCACTCCTTCCTCAATGTGCAGAACATGTTTAAATCCACCTATAACCGCAAATGTTAATTTATCTTTAGTTATTTATCGTTTATATTTGCCCACGCTCAGCAGAGAAGTGGGTGAGTTAAAATGAGAGATATATTCACAAAAGAGGAAAAAATAAACAGTAAAGAATAAATCCCTTCTTTGGCGCCACGATACTTTTCCTTGGAAATAACAAAAACCCCGAAACGATGACTCCAATTTGCCCACAATATAACTACCATGTAACCCTGTATAAACAGTTATCGATTATGACCACTGGCGAATACCTTTACTTGAAGATAAACAGCAAACATGATGATGGTGATACCTACCCTCCTGTGGAATTATCGTAATATTTAGTGAACAACAACAAAAAAATGTCAAAGCCCAGTTAGTTTTCTGTCTTCAACTATAGCTGCCCTTTAATGAGAAAATGTAGTAACTTGATAGATAGAAATGGAGAAAATGTTCTTAAAATGCTCGGGTATATACTTCTTTATAAACTTATATACTCCATATTTATAAAAGCAATTAATAATATACTCTGCTGATTGTTTCATAATTTCCTTTGCATTTCATCTTATTGTTATGTAATAATGTTTTTTTTTTATTTTCAGGTAAGTTTGATTCTTCTACCCTGTAGCTGTTTTGAAAACTACAAGTAAGTTTTCAAAAAAATGTACTCATCATTCCAATTGCAAACATCGTAGAATACATTCATGCTTATTTTAAAAATATCTTCAACATTTCTTTAGAATAATCCGTTTCTCCCTTGTTAGTTTTTCGAAAAATCTCAGTTTTAGTGACGATGTGTTGATTTTTATTCTTTTGATCTTTCGATTTTGCTTATTTTTGTTTGTAGTAGGCGTAATTTACTTAGGCCTTCAACCAACTGGTGTTCATAATAACTTGTACAACAGTTTTGAAAAATAAAAAGTTAAAAAAAAATTGTTTGTGAAATGAAAATAAATGTTGCTTCAGATAAAGAAAATTAATGACTATATTTTTGGTGTTTTTGTTGTCTTTAAAAGCTATAGATCTATTGGTACTCCTATCTGGCTGAAAATTTTGTGATAATAGTGGTATTCTACAAATATTTTTTATGATTGAATGATAGTTCAGTCACTCTCACCGGATATGCCTTCCAAATAATGAGGTGAACTTTAATGAGTCTGTCATTTCCTATTATTAGTTAAATATTTGGTTATAGATATGTTTGTGTTCTTGGCATAGCGTAACCATCCCAATTCTTTATCGAACATTAGACGAAACCAAAGAAATGCATGGCCCTAGGAATGCAAATAACAAAAAAAAAACCTAAAGCTACTGTTTTTTAGTCTATCAGGATAATCGGCAAGCATAAATTTAAATAATGTGAACCCATTCGAAATAATTCATCTAAATATAAAATCTCTATTTACAAATATACTAACAGAGAGTTGTATTAAACTATTAAACGAGCGTATTAAAAATAAATCCACTGTAAAGGATAAATTCATATTCCTAGAGGTATATAAATCTACACATTACATATAGTTATTGCGACAGTTAATTTTCTAAGCAATAGCATGGTTTGTCAATGAGAGATTTATGTTCAATTAGTTTAAAATTACAAATATGTATAACAATACATCTACGCCACAACCCCTGATGAAGACCTGAAACTCAGGTCGAAACGTCGGCATAAAATAAATAAATATGGTTTTGTTTATTTATGTTGTTCTTAGCTGGCCGCACCCCCCGACAAACTCCTCCAATGTATATGAATAATTTATTCATTAGAATTATTAAGTATTGATAAAAACAACTATTAATTAAATTTAATAGTTAATAGGATTAAATTTAATATAGACAAATCATAAATAACATTACATTTTTAGATATGAATATCATTCTGAAAAATATTTAGGATAAGAAGAAAATGGACTAAAAATATAATTAATAGTAATGTAAAGCTAAATTATTTCTCACACCACATACACTTCCAAAAAGATGTCTATTGATAATCAAATTCAAGTTGGTTTAATGTACTATTAAGTAGTTTATGAAGTTAATCTTCGTAGGAGTAGTAGTTTTCAAATTTGCCAAAATTAATTCACAAAATGTTGATTTGTAGTTGTTTCGAAAAATTATTTTTCAGGAACTATTGGAGATATTGATCTCTGCCTGCAATAAAATTAAAGCTAGCTTAATGTACAGTACAGTAGTCTATGACATTTATCTACGTAGGAGTAGTAGTTTTCATGATATTTTCTGAAATAAATTGATTTCTAGTTTTTTGTGCTTAATTTCAAATGCAAAATTCATATCTGTATGGAAATATAAAAAATACGAAGATAACCGTTATAAACTACTTTATATAGTACATTAAACTATATTTTATATGAGTGTTAAGAGACATCTGCTCGTCTCATGGTTCTTAAAATATAG
The DNA here is from genome assembly GCF_000696795.3 of Halyomorpha halys. Lineage (NCBI taxonomy): Eukaryota > Metazoa > Arthropoda > Insecta > Hemiptera > Pentatomidae > Halyomorpha > Halyomorpha halys. Next base: position 1,235,192 of record NW_027110335.1, read on the forward strand.
TTTTTCATAAATCAATTTTTTTTTCCGAACAACTAGAAATCAATATTGTGTGAATCTATTTAGGCAAATATCATGAAAACTAATACTCCTGGGAAGAAAAAAGTTATTAAGTACTTTATACTACATTTATGATTCTTGAGATATAGATTTATCCAGGTAAATTCACTAACTATTGATTTTTTAAATAATTTTTTATAAAATGTTGTTTTCAAAAGCGTGTATCTTGAAAACCATCTAACTTAAAGCTCTTTTAGGGCTCATATTTTAGCAAAATTACTCTTCTTGGTGTGTTGTTTTTAGTGTTGCAGGTAGATTTAAAGATATGAAGTTCCAAATATTTTTTTTTTTTTTTTTAACATTTTGCAACAGCTACCAGTTTTTATTTCCCCTAACCATAGCTGGCTTACCCATCGATTTTGACTAGTAACTATACATATTTTTCATTAAAGTAATCAAAATTTGGAATAAAATAACCCACTTTTTTGTCCTCTTGGGCTATTGGACTAAAAAGATGATGAACTAGTAGGATAAGAGTATTTAAAATTAGTTTTTATAGTTGAATATTATTTTTTGGTTTAAATAAATTATTGATGATATTGGTTTAAATAAATTGTAAATTAAAATTTATAACATTCCTGATTGTTTTCCTGCTCGCGAGAGGCAGACGATTGGAGGAACCTGATACTAGACCTTATTAACCATCCCTAATGACTACACCTTAAGCCTCTACCAAATCCTTGGTGGCTAGGTACATCTCCTTCATTATATCCTTCCTTTAACCGGATGAGCCCTAATAATGAAAATATTTAATAGCGTTGAAGGGAGTCGTCGTTCCCTTTAGGGCTCCTTACCGAGAAAATGTCTTCGCTTTGAAGGTACGCTCCTTATCGTTTTACACTGTTCGCAAATTGGACCTGCACCCCTTTGGCATAGAATATACCCCATAAATTGACGATGTGATAATTAACAACCTTTATAATTTCATGATAGATTTTTAAACAAAGTTCCTTTGTACCGTGTAATTTTTCAGTAATGATTTTCCCCTGTGTAAGTGATATTATTATTTTCATTATGAATATACATTCATTTATAACAAAGCAAAAAATAAATTTACGGTGGTGTATAGTCAGTCTTTATGCTGATGTATCTGAAATAAACCCAAAATTAAAATAATTTAAAGATAATATCATGTAGCAATTGTTTTGTTTTTCATTTGATCTTGCAGGGAATTGCTAAGAATTTTTTTATTTTTTAAAGCAAAATATAAAAAAAAAATATGTTTAATCAGTTTTACAAAACAGAAGTATAATAGAAATTAGTAATGAAATAATTTGTCTATCTATGAAATCTTTATTCACAAATATACCAACAAAGAGTTGCATCGAACTATTAAACGAACGTGTTAAAAATAAATCCACTGTAAAGGATAAATTCCTGTTTCTAGAGATATAAATCTACGCATTAAATAGAGTTATTACGACAAGTAATTTTCTAAGCAATAACACGGTTTGTCGATGGAAGACTTATGTTTAATTGTACAAATATGTGTATGAATAATTTATTCATTTAAATTTGATCAACTAAGCATAAACATAATTGTTAATTATATGTAGTAGTTAATAGGATTGAATTTACTATAGACAAATCAGAAAATAACATTATATTTTTAAATATGAATATCATTCTGAAAAATATTTAGGATAAGAACAAAATGGACTAAAAATATAATCAATATTAATGTAAAAGCTAAATTATTTCTCACACCACAAACACTCCCTAAAGTTGACATAGCTGGAAGCAAAACTTATATCGTAATAATCCAAATCTTAATAAGCAAACAAATATTTTGATTGGACCTGGGTTAATAAAAGAGGCAGAATAGTAAAGATTAAAAAAGAAATAAAATTATAATAATTATGTTTTAATTAGAAGCACGTTATATCTATTTAATATTCTGTTTTACATAAGTTGTGATTAATTTAAAGTCTCTTTGAATGAAACCAATAAAAAAATAGTGTGGATTAGAGAAAGTACATAAAATAAATTTTTCTTTATTTTATTTTCAAATTTTTGTACGAAGATGTCTTGGGAAAGACAAAAACTTTAAACCCAAGTTTCATGTTTGGTAACCAAGAATTTTTTTTCCGTTTAATTGGATTTATTCGAAAGGGGTTCAAATTTAATAACATACCACTCATCATTTGAGACCAAAAAACATTTAGAGATATTTGTTTTGGTTTTTCCACTCCAGGGTGAATGTTTAAGACGAGCTGGGCACCTCATTGACCCCTTGAACAGCCAATTATCGGACAGGACCTGAGACCCCCCGGTCAAGTGACAATTAGCCCTGGGAATGTGTTGTGCGGTAGAGAGAGAGGATTACCTCCGAAGTTCTATTCAATTTGCTTCCCAATTCGTCTCTCTTTGTGTCTTCTACTATTCACTTACTCCCATCTTCCTCACCTCTCCGGTGTACATATTGATTCGGGGCGCCCGCTCCAATTCTCTTCAGATCGCCTCTTCCCTTTTCCTAATCTCTTCACCCGTCCGACCTCGGCTGCTTCCGTTTCCGAAATAGAACTGTCTCGCAGAATGGTTTCCGATTCCTTTATCTTTCTTCTCCGGTTGCTTTCTTCGTTCCTAGTGGATTCCCTACTTTATATAAAAAAAGAAATATATGTTTCGTTATTTACGAACTCAGGAGGAGGGGACGCAAAAAGCATTTATTTTATTGTCTTTGTCAACTATCTTTTTATTATTTTTATTTATATATTGAATATAGGCAAACAATACAAAATAGCCCTTTCTCCTAGCGGCATGATAGAAATATTAGTTATTGCTCTGACATCATATTGAGATTAGGCTTTATAAAAATATTTTATAAACAAACCAAACATGCCTGTTTATTTCTACATGATGAGCACATAAATAAATTCATTAGAACATCCGAAGATCATCAGAAAAATTTTTAGGTCACTAAAACATGGAAAGAAAACAATTTCAGTTTGGTGGTATTCTTCAGTATAAACATTATTTTAAGCGCTTTTTACTTTATGCGTAAGTATATACTTTTTTTATACATAAAGGTGGGAGAAGTGGTCCGTCATAATTAATGATAAAAAATAGAAAACATAACATTTATGCATTTCGTTTTGGTTTCAGTAAACACATGGAAAGTGTTGTGATAACAACTGCTATGAAAACATAAAATTCTTAAACGGTTTCCGTCATTATCCTTACGGAAGAGATGTGGTGAGTTTTGGATATGCCGGGCCTTAAACTGCATTGGTACTTCTCAACTAATCTTGCTAACCATTTGAACATCCTTTTATTGATTTCCACTTATAATACTCTTAAGCAACACTTATCTACTTCATAGGCGTGGGGGCTTCCCTGAAAACCATTACCATTTTTCATCTATCAGTTACTTGACAATGAACGGTAAAAGTGTTTATATATGGTGAAAGTTTCAAGTTTCGGTAAAGTTGTTGACCGTTTCAGCTCTGCGATTCCCGTTGTGATTTTTCGCACTAATGTGCTAATTTTATTTAACAACATAAAATATATCGTTTTTTTTATATTTCTTGAAATATACAATAGAATACGTCTGGAGGATTATCAGAAATATTTTAGGATAAGGTTGGGAACTAGTGGGTTTGTGTGAGTAAGGATATCGCAATTAATAGAGGTATATCTATTTCAGACCAAATCTGCAACAAATGGGATGGTTCATTTATAGTTTACGATTGGTGTTTTTTTTTCACTTTACACAAGCTAAGATTTAGAAAAAAACGTTATATGATCTATTTTTTTCTTTTCCTTTTTTTCTTTTTACGAAATATCCTCATTACTTTCCTCTTCTTTATTTGCTCATTGGAGTCGGTTCGGACAATCGTTCGTCTAGTCCCATCTCATATTCATCGTTCATTCTTTATCATCCTTTTAAGGGATTTATCACAATATTAAAATTTGTAATTATTTTATTTTTAAATATTCTTCTACAAACCGAATAATGAAAATTTTCAATATCAAGACAAATTTCTTAAAGGGATGATAAAGAATAATGGATAAATATAAGAATGGACTGGATGACGGCCGTTTATAGCTGAGGGAGTTAAGCGACTAAAGCAGTGCAAGTTGGAATCTGGCCCCCTGGATATCCAAGGAGAGAGGGTTAGACCGGGTGAGGAGGTGACATATCTTGGTGTGAAGATAACAAGAAGATTCGATGCCACTTCTCACCTAGTGTATCCAAAGGACAGGATGACACTGTCACTCAATGGATTAAGTCGGTAGGGGGTGCATTTGGGGCCTCAGGTACCCTGCAACGATGACCCTATATAAAGGTGTGATCTTGGGTATTCTGAGGTACGCATCCCCTGCCTGGAGCCGATACCTCACGCAGACACAGAAGAGAAGACTGGCCACCATACAGAGATTGCCTCTGCAGAGGGTCACGAAGACATAGAGAACGGTGTCACATGAGGCGGTGCAGGTGCTGGCCGCAGCGATGCCCCTGGACCTCATCCTCAGGGAGGATGTCCTTAAATATGAAGTAAAGAGGCAGGGTCTAGAAGCGCTACCGGATGAGCTCCGAGAGAGGTTCGGCGAGACTCCAAACTTGTGGAAGACTGCGGGAGGACTCAATACTGACGTGGAATGGACAGTGGGTAGCAAGCCAGAAGGGCGCTACTTTGAAAAAATTAAGAGATTAAAAGAAAAGTATTTTGAAAAAAATTTAGAGTAATGATATAGTGAAAATAAATAAGAAAGATGTGAATCCGCTAATTAGATACATACATTAACATAAAAAAAAAATTCAAAATTCCATTTGTTTATTCCACAAAAAAACAGGTCACTATTTAATAATAAGTATTCTATTTTATTTGACATCCATGCATAGAATGAAAAACAATTTTGAATTTGTTGGCTTTGAAAGCAGTTTCGCCATCCGAACTCCTCTTAGATATCCTGAATTAAAAGGGAACTGAATAGTTCTAAACATAATTTGCAACTAATTGGCAGGCGAAGAGTCGAGCAACCTTTATTCTATTAACAATTTTTTGTTCCTGCTCCGAAGGAAAGTAATTATCTTTTCGGGAGTAAAAACTTTCCGGAATGTTTTTTACTCAGGGTCTCTCTCTCCGAAAAGGCGTGCAACGGGTCGGAACATTATTTTTCAAAAAAATAAAAACGAAAAAGGTGAGAGTGGTCTGGGTTTTTTCCTGTTCATAAGAGAAGCGGGGTCGAAGGGCCGGAGGGGGAGGGGGAGGTATATATAATAAAGTGGAAGGAGGGAGGGTGTATATTGGATATTGTGGCCGAACGTGTGGAGAGCGGCTAATAGGCTAGTTTGTGCTTGGTCTCCTTTCGAATAACAGTTTATCGGGATCAAGTTATTGCCCAGTCCCGAGCCGCTCCTTAGCTTCTCGGCTTATAACATTGGAATTTTCTCTTGAATAAAAGAAATTGCATATATCCATCAGTCCTCCTTGTTATGGTTATGAGCTTCAACCTAAGCGTCAAAATAACATCACTCGTTTCTAAATCACTAAATCACTTTTCTACCACCACGTCCATTATCTTTATTTCAAGTTAATTAGAAGTGCGAAGCTATCTTTAACCAGTGTTAAACATTAGTGTCGTGATATGACACCATCCAGATGAAAGATAGGTCCCTTAAATTGTTTTCTAGACAACTTTGAGTCATAAGCAACACGCTTAAAATCATTAATTTAATTAATATTTGGAAAGTAACCAACATTTAAAAAAAATTCATCATAAACATCTGCAATTCCTGTTTTTTATTTTAATTTTAGCCACTATTTTAAATATTGCTCGATGTGGCTATATTAAGTCTTTTCTTCCTGTCCTAAGTAAACCTTAGCTGGACACATATCAACTCCTTAAAAACAAAACTTATAGGCAATCAAGCAGAGCAGACATAGTAAAGTACATATAATACATTTCATGTATTATATATATGTTTGAAGTAATAATTTTTATTTTGTTGAAAGGTACGAAAAAAAGGTAATCTCAAACTAATTTGGACTTTGGCACAAATGTACGGATATGCCCCCCAAAAAAACTATCTTACTGAAGCTGTAATAATTTCAAACTCAAGTACTAGAACTTACACAAAGACATTCTAGCCCTCCCCCCCCCCACCTGCAATTAACCAATCAATATACACTATACAGGTTTCACGTCACATTTCCAATGCACACTAACCCTCTAATTCAAGGACTATCAACACAAGGCTTATCGGAAACGAGATAGCCGGAATAGGGACCTCCTAAATTGATTTTTAAATTTCAATTTTAATGGAGAGGTATCATTAGATGACTTTAAGTTTCATGCCTTCATGGAACTGTTTTTTTTTTCTGTACGTATCATTTGTATGAAAAATTAAATAAATAAAATCCCGTTTTAAAAACTATCGGTGTAATGTTGGGTAAATTGTTAATGTTTTATACTCCATCCTTTTAAGTACAATAATAAAAATTAGTATGAAATTCTTTTCCATAAGAATAAGAATTATCGTGATATATAAGGGCTTATAAGAGATAGGTCAGTAGGGATAGGTCAGTGTTGTATATGTGTCAGAACGGTGAATGGTGTAACTTACTTTCATGGCGACGTGTTAGCATTCCGAATTTCTCGGTGGTTGAAATACAGGTCTAAGATCGGGAAAGGGTAAGTGCGTGAACTCATGACAAATTGGGGAGCAACTGTTAAAGCTAGGCTGAGCCTTGGCGACAGAAATTAGACGAGGGGATGGGGTTTACATGTAAATGAGCTTGGACCTAATCCTGGGGGGCTCCTCTTATTATCTCCAGAAGAGGGGGGGTGTTGACCGCTCCTATCTCCATGGCGACAAAGAGACATACCCTGGGTCGATATAATCTCGGCCGACAAGTTGTATCCTCTCCCCTCCCCCCCCTTCAGCGCGTTACAATGGTCACGTGACCTGATTGTAGCGGTCACAACGTATTGTAGGTCCTTTGAGAAATTATCTACGCTCCTCCGGGCTCCGCTCTCCATTGTCCGCCCGCTACCAATTTTCTCAGGAGACCCTCCTCCCTCTATCTCAGGTCCTAACAAATTTTAACCCTTCCTACACGACACTTCCTCTCTTAACTCACGCCGCTTGGCCTTGAACGTTGTTGAACTTGAATGTGAAGCTAACTCCCTACTAAATGAATGTGTAAAACAAATAATGGATATAAAAACTCTAAAATGGAAAACAAAAATAAATTTAATTCTGTCAAATATTAGCGTGTGTTAACCAACTGGCCAATGTTTTTCCAATTCATAGCACTAAATCACAATTTTTCACTAGAAAATATCCTAATGCACGCTAATGATGAATATATTTGATATACAACGTGCACTTAGTTTATAAGAACTAGTATAATATTTTTATAAAAACTATAGACGGCGGTTGAAGTTTTATGCAATTTGTCTTGCCTGAATTTATGTGGTTTTGTGCTCACTATCTTATGATATACTCATGCTTGCTAGTATAAACATTGACCTTGACATGAAACATGAACTACTACTTGAAGGATAGCTTTATTTTTTGTTTATAATACATTAATAATAAAGTAATATAAAACAATAAAAACAAACCATTGTTTGATTGTTTTTGTTTTTTGGTACCAAACACCAAACATCAACGCCGTTCATATCTTATTTAATTTTGTTTTACTTGTTTGATTTTATTTATTTTGATTATTTATTATTTTATTCTTATTTTTTTCCTGTTCAATGTTATATTTTTGTCAGTAAATCTACTGATTTTAAATAACGAATCACTAATTCTATTGTTTTATCATCGTCTCCGAGGGTTTTTGAATTATCCAGGTTCCATCCCAAACTATTGAGGTGCGACGCGAAACACGGGCATTTCTGGAAAATATGGTTAATTGTCAAATTGTTGTTGCAATACTGCGGGTTCAGAGGCGTTGCGATTGAAATAAGATAGGAGTGGGTGAGTCTCGTGTGACCTATTCTCAGCCTGGTCAGTACAACTTCCTCTCTACGGCATTTACGACTGGAGGTACCCCAGGGCTTGATATCCTTTTTAATAATTTTCAGTTTACTCCCTGGGCTTTCATTCCACAAACATTGTCACTTATCTTTGATTTCCTTTTCAAGGGGTTTGCTCATTTCTAATGGAGTTAAGATTGCTTTACCCCGTCCCGGAAGCGCGAGTACTTCTCTTGCAGCGCAATCGGCCAAATAATAGATCATTTTTTTCATAAGTATAAACATAAATTATGTTTGAAATTATTATTTATAAGAACAAACAATAAAACAATTATTATTTGCCCTATTACAAACACGGTCGTTCATCAGCTTCTTCCATGACCTTCCGCAATGTTTAAGTTGTTTGTCGAAATACACTTTTCACCATGGATAAGAAATAAAACTGTTTTTCTGATCTAATTTTTTTAGAAACTGACTGATTTTACTTCTATAATTTCTGTTTTGTTTTTTTAATTTTTAGATGCAAAGTTTTGAAAATACTATAGGATGTTGTAATTGTTACAAAAAAAAAGTTACATATGTTTGATAAAGTCTTTTAATATAAAGGAAGCTATTCCAATGGCCCATGAATCAGGAGATAACAAGTAATTATTTATCGTGTTATTGTAACCGTAACAAAATTTAATTATGTTAGGTTAACGGCGAGGGAATATGTAATATGAATTATGTAAATAATAATTTATTATTATTATAACTAAGGGATTAGTTATGTTAACTCTGACAAGGGAATAGCGTCTAGGAGAGAACAGAACGTCCATGATCTTTCTTTTTTACAACCCTTTCTAGACCAGAACTGGGAATTTTACCCTTTTGTGACCTCACATGCGAGGGTGTCCATTTACCAATAATAAAACTAGGTATTGTACTATACGCCCTATAATACACAAGCCAGAAAGGAGTAACAGTTTCGGTTTGGGAGCCCTCCGGGGTTTAGCAGATTATTAAAAAATAACTAATCTAAGTCAGTACGAATTTTTTAAGAGACATAACTTATAAATGATGTAATGAACACACAAAAAAATTAATGAATAAGAAAATTCAGGGGATTCGATTATATGTTAGTATGTAGGTTACTAAACGACAAGGATTTGCAGTTGATCATCTGTGAGGATCAATATCATATATATAATTTATATTTTATCATTATTTAAATATACAAGTCAAGGTGTCTATTCGCATTTGTATATTTGTGGTAATGGTTGAAAAATAGACAAGAGAATTTTTTTACTGATTCAATAGATTTGTATGTTTTGTTTGCTACAAAACACATTTGTTATACAACTTGCTATTTCGGCATTTTGACTTTTTAATAATGTTTGTACTGTTAAATTATACAATCTATCATTGTTTTTGTTTTTAACTGTAATTTTTACGAAACTTTTTACAGTTAAAAGTTGATAAAAACTAATAAAACAAATTATTTAACCAATAAATATAGTTTATTTGTTCACCCCAGTAATATGTTAACCAGTAACACGGTATAATCATGGTTGACCGAGGTTCAAATTTAGCCAAAGTGTCAATTGACCTCAAATCTGGCGTAACTAACAGCCTGTTTATTGTTTTTAAATATTCATCAAGCCGGCTGTACATGCTCCTAGCTCTCTCATGCACTACACAAACGTTGGCTTTAGTTACCTAACTAATAAAATAAACGGTGAACCTTTTCGCCCTCAAAGTCTACAGCTAACAAACACTAACGAAGAGGATTAATTCATAGAATATCGCTACACCAGTGCACTTTACAGAATTAACAAATCTAGACTTCTTGCAATATTGATATTTTATATACATTTTTATAATAAAGATAATAAAAAAAAAATAAAATAAATTGGATACATTTCAGCTATAATTTTGCAAAATTTAAAATATACAATTTTACACTAATAAATATTTTAATATTCATAATATCTTGAAATTTGAAAATTTAATCTGAAATAATGATGTATTTAATATTTTTATACCTGAGCAGAAGGAAATGTCAATGAATTATTTTTTTTTAAATATCTCAGCCCTAATGATTTTTTTTTCTACATATTTCTATCGCGTTTAAAAATAACATCTTCGAAATAAGTTGTTAAAGCATATGTGTATCAAATAAATCTGTTTTTCACATGAGTAAGCGGAATTAGTTGATGAAATTTGATAAAGTTTATACTTGCTCATGTCTACACTAGTTCCTAATTTATCTCTATCTTTTTTTTTATAATAATTCAAATTTTATTTTTTGATAAGTATTACCATCTGCCACAACCTCGGGCAATAATTAATATTGATTAATGATCACACTCATACCAGAAAAAAATGACAATTACATAAAAATAAATACAAATAATAAAATATCTATATCTTTATAAACCGAAAGATAGATAATATGAACATAATCTATGAACATGAAGATATAAAAATAAAATTAAATAAATAAAATCTTGAACTATTATAACAATGAAATTAAAACACTAATTACATTCGCACTATTATAAACAATATTTACACTCTTGGCCTGAGATCCCCGAGCGTACTCTATCCCTCATGCAAGAGGGATAGAGTATGGCTCTTAGAGATCCCTGCGCCGCCATCTCGTTGGTAAACTCTCTAACTAAATTGGACCAGCCATTATATTTGGATCAAGGCTCGATTGACTATGCTTAAACTCGGAAGGGAAATGATGATAAGATTGTTAAATAAGTGAAAAATTAAACTAATTTAAGGTAGGAAACCAATGTTCCTTACTTAGTTACAAAACTTAGATCAGATTTACTAAATGTATTATAATGTACAGTTGTAAATAGCAATAAATAAATATTTAAAAAAAAGTTACAAATAAGATCATCTATAAGAAACTCAATGCTCAATATATTGCCGATGATAAACTCTCGGACGACGCAAACCCACTTATTTCTAGCTTTGTATCCACTCCCATACCTAATAATTCTCCTTCGCATCTGAAATGAAGATGACCTCGAGACCTTCTGCTCTTGAAATATTATTGGAGTCCAACCAATGGATAGATTCTCCACAAGACGGTATCATGTCATTGTAATATGATTCATATCAAATTCACTTACTGTATCTTTATTTAATACAGTTGTATATTTCAATGAATGAAGGTTGGAAACGTTAATTTAATTAAACACCTGAATTTATATGCATTAATTTGTACGAATACGATAATCCTATTAGTTTAGTTGTCACCGTAACGAATAATTGGAAAATTATCTAATTTTTTATATAATAATTATATGCTAGACTGGAAGGGGCAAGACACTATCCGTCATGACAGCCGTGTCGTTCTGGTTAGTATAACCTTCAGAACTTAGAACAAGGTCATAATACATTTAGTTTCAAATTTAATTTACTTTTATTAATTGTTTGAAAATGGTTAATTCTAATAGCATTACAATTTCAAATGATCCTTGACTCTCAACATTAGGTCATCTCACTCCAACGTTTCGGGCAGTATCAAGAAGACAACCTACAATTTTTTTCCGTATTAGTTCCTCACAAATAACACTTCTAACATACCTCATCATTGATTTGTTAAGTATCACTGAAAAAGTTTTTTCACTACATGCCAATCGCCAAGTCAACAATCTTCAAAGCAAAACAAACCATATTATAATTTTCAGTGCTTAATTTAGTTTATGATTAAAAGAGTAATAAATTCAATATTGAAGAAATTAGAAATTACAAATCCATTCTTTAGTATTGAAGATTCGGTTAAAAATGTGCGGAATCATTCTAAACGGATTTCCTTGACAAATCTGTGAGATAGGCTGGATGTAATCTCCTGTTAAAAAACGGCTGGAGTAGGAATAATATCGAAGAGGCATTGTAGCGATGTAATGCTGATCGGCCAACTCGGGGCTAATCGGATGATGGCATGGTGTTCGTTCGGTGAACGTTATAACCAAATCTATCTTCCAGAACCACCAAAAGCCAGGGGGCGTGAAAAAGACCCCCTCCTCACCCTCCCGTCGTGAGTGCGACTGAAAGCAATTTCCCTCGCCTCCTCCTCAGTCTTATTGCCTGCCCCTCCATCGCCACCAGGTCCCAGGTCCGCGTCCCGTCGGTAATAAGCTCCTGTAGGGCTTTAGTATCCTTCTTTACTTATAGGCGCACTTCTAAAGGGGATTCAAGCCTCGCTAAGTCCCTTCTATCGGCCCCTTTCAAAATCCTAACATCCTTCATTATCCTTTTCGTAGATTCAGCTTAGGATATGAAGGAGCTTCCTTCCTCATTACCGAACAACAAAGATTGGAGTAGGATTTCGGAATCGTCTTTTTGTACAAAGCGCAGCCTGTGGGCAGTAAATGGTACTGAGCTCTCATCCTAAGAATAAACTAAAGTTAATTAATTATTTGTAATGATGGAGATAGTTGGCAGCAAATGTAATCAAATTGAACATTTCATGGGATGTAGGATTTAACCGGGACTGAGCACAAAAAGCAACAAGCAGGTTTGCTATTGAGATATGATCAAAATTAATTTAATATTATCTACTTGGGGGAAAAATGAGGAGAGTATTCGTTGTTCTTTACCAGGTCCGGGAAATCAATTTTGGATAAACAACCTTTTGTATAACGCGTGTTGTAGAATCTTTATTTTCACTATATTAGGTAGTTATGAGATATTTCTTATCAGGATTTAAGTTTTAGACCTCATGCTGGATAGCAGAACCATCGACTAATAATCTACGAGTTACTATTGTGAAGGCAGCTTCATAGCTTTGTTCATAATCTATTAATGATGACGTAATATAATCATTATTAACTTTTACAAACCAATCTTTATTTGTTTTATCACAACGATAATGAAATTGAAATGCAATGGACGTTTAAAAACATCATTTTGTAAAAAAAGGTCCCTAAAACATTACCACTTACCATCACGGACTCGTATTTTTGCATTTTCCATGTCAACGCAAACTTTCAGGTTTTTGTTGATAAACCCATCTGACCTTGGGTAATTAAAACTAATGTTTTAACTCATTTTTATATAACTAGATAATTTTATTGTTTTTTAAAATTTATTAT
>NW_027110335.1:1248375-1252327 GCF_000696795.3 Halyomorpha halys
ACTGAACTAGTTCAATATTTTATATTTTTAAAGTATATTAGTTTTCCAATTGAATAATGGAAAGCTAGATAATGTGGGTTTTCAGAGGAAAAAAAATGCTTTGAAACGCCTATTATTTATACTTTGCACATATAATTCAACCACGATTTTGACCTGTTTAAGACCGTTTTTCTCTTATGTTGAATAAAAAAAAATAAATGATTTTTTTTTTAATAATTTATTTATTGTTACTGTATAAACATATATACAACAAGTAAATTTGTAGTAAGTGACATGGTGACATGATACAAACATGTGGAGAATCTACCCACTGATAGAACTCCAATAACATTTCTAGAGGAGAAGATCTCGAAACCATCTTCTTTTCAGACGCCTAGAAGGATTAGTTATAGAAGGAGTTACTAGTTATAGAATAATAGTTAAAGAAGGAGAAACCAGTTTAGAAACAATTGGATTTGGGTGGTTGAGAAGTTTATTATAGAAGGAACGGTATCTGGTTCTGGCCAAATCGGCAACATATGGAACATTGAGGTCCTGATGGATGACTTGATTTGTGACAAAGTAAGGAGCATTAAGGATTTTACGAAGGATTTTGGACTGTAAGGATTGGATTCTGGAGGTATTTGATGGTTTAGTGGAGCCCCAAAGCTCAACTCCGTATGTCCAGATATGCCTTATAATAGTCATGTAGATCAGTCTTTTGTAATGGATTGGCAATTTAGACCGTTTGTCTAGTAAATGTTGTAATAGTCGGAATCTACGAGCAGTTTCTCTTTTATGATGATTCCATGTCAGTTGTTACTCATTTAAAAAAAAAATCGAGTTACTTCGTTTTTCCCCATTTACTCTTGAATTTCACGTAGGTATTTAACATAATTATTATCAACTACTATTTCTGTCGAAAGTAAATACTCCGAAAATTTCCAATTAGTTGAAGTTGTCCCTTTTACATAGCATCTACAAAATAAAAATATTAAGTTGTGTGTGATATAAAAATACAACAAATGATGACTAGATATAAACTGTTAAATAGTTTTATTACGGATAAATGAAAAATAATTTGAGCATATCAATAATTTTATAAAATGTATATAAAAGTTAGTTGAAAGAAGAGGTCAAGAAGCCTATTTTTTTAAATTTATTTATTGACATTTACAACTGTATACAAAATACAACAAGCAAATTTGAAGTAAGATCATAATGGTATGATACAGCATGTGGAGAAACTACCCAGTAGTAGAAAACATTTCACAATATAAGGTCACGAGGCCGTCTTCTTTTCAGGCGCCTCGGAGGATTGCCAGGAATGGAAGAGGAAACAAAATTTGGGTGGTTAGAGAGTTTATAATCGAAGAAATGATATAGGATTTGGGCTAGATTTCGATTGTAAGGATTGGATACGAGAGGAATTCGAAGGTTTAGTGGAGCCCCAAATTGAGCTGCGTATGTCCAGATGGGCTTTATTTTGGTCACGAAGGTTAAAAATCGATTAATAGATTTTAAGAATTTTCAAAGATTATGAAGAAAAGGAAAGATTATGAAATAATATTTTTTCATAAATTTAAAATTTAGGAATAAGGAAGGTAAATGTTTTATTGATCAGTTTTGAGATTAGATAGATTGGTTTCTAGGTGAATATAAATGGATTAAGAGATGATGAGTTTTTCTATGAGGCTAATGTCACTCATGTAGTTAATTACTGATTTACTCAACAATAATTTTAATTTTTATTCGGAAGAATTAATAAATGAGGTTAAAGTTCTAAAGGGCCACAGTTACCAAATACATAAATATATATTTCATTATTTTTTATTTCCTTTTTAATTTGAACAAACATGAATCTAGTAGTTCGATTGACTCAGGTATTCAAAAGTATAAAATACATATTTTTTTAATTTAGGGGTCATAATTTATTATAACTGCTGCTGGTGTCCGACTATGATGCAGAAATATGTCTTAAAAAAAATGTTTCTACATTTGATTTCTGAAAGTGATTTTGAGGAATATAGCTTGAAGACCATGGGTTGTTACAGCTGACCTAATAGAAAAGGTATTCTGACTTTGATTGTCCCGTAGCTTAAAATAATCTCTGAGAGCGCTTGATAAGGCTCATGGATAGTTACTTAATTCCTCTAGCTCGATAGAAGATTTTTCTCATCAAAATGCAAATGTTTCACTACTACCAAGGATGCTGCTCTAAGAACTTCTGCAACTTCTCTCCGAGCCTTGGTTTGAACAGAAGCTTACAAGCACTTTGCCAAAGAGCTAACAATTTACTTTTAATAAAATTTTTGAGCTGTATTAACTAAAAAATCTTTTTAAGGATCCATTAAATTATTGGTTGTATGAATGTATTAATATACTTACAGAATAAAAAAATAGTATTCTGAGAAAACCTAATTAATTTTTTTATTAATTATTTCTGATGATATAGTTTCGATTGATGTTTCGACATACATACCAGTTTCTTTTTTTTTTGTATATGGATAAATAATTGGTTTTTCTTATAAACCAAGAAGCATCTTCAAACTATATGGTACCATATTTGTTCAATCACTTACCAGTAGAACTAATAGCTATATCAAAAAAAAAATTAAAAAAGAACTGAATACTTTTTTAGTTCTATGAATCCCAATAACAGATTTGTATTCACCAATTGACCATATCAGTCTGTAGTTTTTCCTAACTCTACTTAATAACCTCAATTCATTATATTATGATTAAAATTAGCTGTCTATATGTGTCCTTGATTATATATATATATTATTTATTTAGATATATTTCGATCCTTATTTTTATCGTATGCTTAAATAATTTTGTTTTATTGTATCCCTTAGTTGATCATTAGTTTTAATGCTCATGCTCCTTTCTTTTTTATAGTCTTAATATCATATATCGCGTCAAATATTTAATATGTTATTGTATGTTCTATAATATTATAATGTATTCTTATTTTAAATCAAGTTCGCATCATACTTATTACAAATTCATTAGTTCACTATTAGTAATTCATCAATTGTAAATTCGTATCGTTATTATTCACTTTATAAGTTTTTTCAATTATTTTTTTTTTACTTTACTGTATTATCATTTTAATAATTTGTATTTAATTGATTGCTCTTTTAGCTTTATCGCTGGTTTCATGTTGTACTGTTTTAGCTTATAAATGGTAGCAGACTCCATAGCGTCCTTACGATCAAAAGTGTAACAAACTCAAATCTCATATTTATATATAAAGCACAAATGAAAATACAAAATTAAAAGTAAATGGAAAAGAATACCGGTAAAAAATGGAAACTATTCTAATTAAAAAATTCTAAATTTTTAATTTTTATAAATCTAGCAATTATAAAGATTACAAAGAATATATATTTTTTATTTAGATACACAATAAAAAATATGAAATAATTTACAGATGAATAAACAAAAGCACACAAATAAAAAAGAAATATTGAGTTAAAAAAATATATATATGTAAAAATGCAAAACTCAATTTCCGTGTGACATATTTTAAATCAATTGTTGATAAATAGTGCTCCCTTACAACCCGGACACCAGTATGTAGATTGTTTCCTACCTTTTTTGTAGCAAACTCGGTATTTTCGGGATTTACTTTTTCCTATATTGGTTTTCGTTTGTTCTGAAAAATGCTTTTCAACTTGATGGTTTAGGTTTAGAGTGGCTTATTGATGTCTTTGTGTGGATTTTCACTATGTCGTTATCCACTAATTTCTCTACACGCTATTGAAAAATGTAATCTATCCAAATGACCTTTATATTTTTTGTATATAATATATGTAGAGATATGTATGGATGACTTATACCTTTGTTGTTCGAAAATATAGGTCCCGCCCGTTGAAGGGAGCTTATTTATATTTGTTATATATCCTACCCGTGTATTTATATGTTATATATCCTACCCGTCTATTTATATGTTATATATCCTACCCGT
>NW_027110335.1:1252732-1255666 GCF_000696795.3 Halyomorpha halys
CGTGTATTTATATGGTATATATCCTACCCTCGTATTTATATGTTATATATCCTACCCGTCTATTTATATGTTATATATCCTACCCGTGTATTTATGTGTTATATATCCTACCCGTGTATTTATATGTTATATATCCTACACGTGTATTTATATGTTATATATCCTACCCGTGTATTTATATGTTATATATCCTACCCGCGTATTTATATGTTATATATCCTACCCGTGTATTTATATGTTATATATCCTACCCGTGTATTTATATGTTATATATCCTACCCGCGTATTTATATGTTATATATCCTACCCGTGTATCTATATGGTATATATCCTACCCGTGTATTTATATGTTATATATCCTACCCGTGTATTTATATGTTATACCCGTACCCGATATTGTTTAACTTAAACGTATTTATATTTGTTATATATCCTACCCGTGTATTTATATGTTATATCCGTACCCGATATTGTTTAACTTTGATGTATTTATACGTCTCGTCAACTAGTTAATTGACTATTTCTTATAAACTAAGGGGCATCTAGTGTGATTCTAAGGACCTTGTTTTGTGAGGATCCTAATTTTTTACGTTTCCAGCAGGATGCTGGTCCCTGGAATTCATTACTACATCATTAATGACCTTCATATTGATTTATGAATGTGAATAGATGTATCTGGTTTTAATTTAGATCTTCTATTAAGGAAAGAGTATAGCACAACCAATTTAAGTCTTGTTGAATTGGCTTGTTTTTTTGTTTTTTTTTAAATTTTAAACATAAAAATCTTTGTTATGTAAGTACATACGTTGAATGGTGAAAAGGTTAAGTGGAGGAGGTTGATAAAAGAAGACAGACATGGTTGAGCGCCTAAAGAGGACGACACGTTGGAAGGTGGCGGAATGTGGGAATGCATTGTGGTGGCACACCTGCCCCGCATACCACCCCACATACCGCCTCCTTAACAATTACAGAAAATGGGGCACGTCCAAACCCCCCCCCCCCTTCCCCGACTTTCAAAGCATCTCAATTCGTACTAATGTCTGAATCTGTTGCATTCCCCCTGCGTTTTTGCACCTTTTACTTGATTGAAGTCAAGCCTAAAGTATACACTTCTAATCTTGGAAAAAAATAAGTACAAATTTTGATGATTACATATATGTCTTTATTTAATGAATAAAATATAATGACATTTGTAGAAAAGGCATTTCTCTTTGTGCTTTTTATTTTTTGTATTTGGTCATTTTGTATAAAATGTCAATTTTTACAGAAATGTTTATTTAGTAAAAACTACAATAGCGTTTTGATTACATCAAGAACAAAATAAAACGGACACTTTATATTTATGATTTTAAAAGCTAATTAAACGCCTGTTGAACAGATTCGATACTTAGGACTCCATCTTGACAAGAGACTTACTTGGAATCCACACACAAGACTGAAACGACAAGAAACTGCTCGTAGATTCCGATTGCTACAACACTTACTTGACAAACGCTCTAAACTTCCCATTCACTACAAAAAAAGTAGTATACACTACGATAATCAGATCAATTTGGAAATATGGAATTGAGCTCTGGGGCTCCACCAAACCATCAAATTCTTCCCGCATCCAATCGTTACAATCCAAAATCCTACATAAAATCCTTGATGCTCCTTATTACGTTACAAATAAACTCATTCACAAAGACCTTTACATTCCATTCGTTGCAGATTTGACCCAAAACAGATATGCGTCTTTTCATTCCAATCTCCTTAACCATCCTAACCAATTAATTCTTAATCTTTCATCCTTAACAATCCCTGATAATCCTCCGAGGCGTCTGAAAAGAAGATGGCCACGGGACCTTCTAATTTAAATTAATGTTTGAAGTACCACCAATGGGTGGTTCCTTCTCATATTTTCATGTGTATATGAAACATACAACATGTTTACTTATTGTATTAGTTTGTACAGTTGTAAATTACATAAAATAAATTTAAAAAAAAAAAAGCCGATTAGGAGAAATGTACTTTTATGTAATTGTGTAATTTTATGTAGTTAGTTGGGACTATATACATTGAGATAAATCCTTCAGGATAAAAAGAAATGAGCAAGTTATTGCTCATTTGTCTTGAAACTGCTTTATAGGCTTCAACATTGGTTGACTGTCAGTAGACTTAATGTATACCTTTGTTTATAGGTTTAACATTTCTAAATTTTTAACCATTTCTTGTCATTAACAAAGGTTTTTATCTATTCTTGTGAAGCATAGTGGTTCTGAATTAGAAAATAATAAAGGAACAAATTTAACTACAGAAGGTGGCACTAATTGAGTCATTAAAAACCAGAGTAAACTGTCCCACATTTTTGTGATAATTGAGTTTAAAGTGTCAAAGGATATTGGCTATATAAACAATTGAATCCAATTCTAAAACATTCATGAGATGAAACGAGTTCAACAGATATTCAATTATGCCTTTGATCTCAAGTTGGCAGTCCACAATCACAGCTAACTGCTAACTGGAAGGTGAGTATTCAATAATTAGTTGTGAATTTTGTCTTCTTTCTCATCTTTTGTAATATATGCGTTTAGGTTCTTCAAGATCTTATATATTCCTATTCGACACATTAAATTCATAATTATACCGTCATCAACTAATTTTTTTAGTATAAGTGCCAGATTAGATCTGATTTTCATGATATAGGTTAGAATCCAAAAAAAAAAAAATGATACTGTAAGATTTGTAAAAAAAAAAATATTAAAAAACGATAAATAACCCAAAGAAATCCGCCCGTTGAAGGGAGCTTATTTATATTTGTTATATATCCTACCCGTGTATTTATATGTTATATATCCTACTTTATTTAATACAGTTGTATATTTCAATGAATGAAGGTTGGAAACGTTAATTTAATTAAACACCTGAATTTATATGCATTAATTTGTACGAATA
>NW_027110335.1:1255771-1272461 GCF_000696795.3 Halyomorpha halys
CCGATCACGGATTGATCAGTATGCTGTGTAATGTGGCAACCCGATGTATTTGGGCAGCATGAATGAATAAATTTCTTTCTCTTCTCTTCTCTAGTACTGTTCATAATTATTATTGTATACTCGTTAGGCCTATTTATCGTAGGATCAAAAATATTGTCTGATAAGACTAAAGGATTAAATTTTAGTAATGCTGTGTAGCTAACAACCAAGCAACTTTTTCTTCCATCGGAAACAAACAAAAATTCATCACTGGTTAATGGAAAGTATGAATTCTTCGAAAATGATTTCAGAGAATACTTATAAAAGCAATAATTTAGTTTCAAATGTAGTCAAAACCAGTTTGACAAAAATTATTTTAACAGTTTTACTTAAATTCACAGCTACTAATTTTGGTCTCTTCTAGTTCTCAATACATCAATCAGTATAAACGGTAATAGTAACTTCACGACATAAAATGAAATGAGCTGAAACTGTTGGAGCGAAGTACAATAGTGGCGTATGCTGATGACATAGCTATTTGTAGTTGCTCAGTAAACGCAGGGGCAGTCGGAGAAGGCTTGTTCCTATATCACTGAGAAACTGGAAGGGCTGGATATTACAGTTAATGCCAAGAAGGCCGAAAGTATTATTTTCTTCTTCCAGAAGAACAAGCGCTCTCTATCTTGTCTATAAGGTAGCAGGATGCGAAAGTAGACCTGCAGGCTGCCTAGACACTTGACACTAGCTCGCCACTGCAATAAGAAGAGCAAGCTAGTGAGGGCCAAGTCTTACCGGCTAATCACCTGTTAACTCCTCCTAATCATTCTCTTCACCACAAATTAATGAACTACAAAAATTAGAGGAGGCTCAGCCCTCCTCTATGGAGCACCTTTGCTGACCAACATAGCACCAACAACAGCCAAGGAGCTGCAACAGTTTCAGATCAATATGATCGTATAGGGAGACATACTTCTCTACAAAGAGCAAAGACGGACCACATACACACGACCTACCGACTGTATCAGAATTTATCATAAGGAAACATATCAAATTTTTTGAAACTTCAAAAAGTTTCTAACACTATCACCTTGAACAGCCCTGATGAAGCTCAACAAAATTGGACGAAACGCCGGAAAATAGATAGTTAAGAACTATTTCTGTTCGCTTTTGACTGCACCCTGACCATCTTCTTCATAATTTTAATACAAAAGTAAGACTACAATAGGGATTGAAAAAAAGATAACAAAAAAGTACAGTACCTATAACCAAATATATTTAATTTTATTTTTTAAAAGCGTAAGACTGGATTTTATACAAAGTTAAATTTTTACACAAAATTAAATATGCATAAACTGAAAAAAATTAAATTACTTTTAGCTTGAAATGAGTAGATGATCAAACATATACAATAACAAAATAATAAATATACTCACTAATATATCAAAATAAAAATTATATAAAAATTAATTACAATTATATACTATAAAAAAGGATAAAAGAAAACAGATAAAATTAAATTTTTAAATTTTCCTCATTAATTTAAAATTTGAACCAAACAAAATATCATAATTACTGCAAAATTAATTACGTAAATTTTTCCATCTATGTTTTTATATTTTACCATTTTTTTTTCTTTTCGCAATGTCTAAAAGACTCAGAAAGTTCACTGAGTAATTTTCAATGTTAAAATTCAATATTATCAATTGAATTATATTAAGATTGGAGTAATAACTATCTCATATGCTAATCCACTCAGAAATTGGCAAATAAACCACTTTATAGATGGACCTATAAATCGTGATTTTCTACAACACAAGGAATAATTCCGAGCCATCCTATCTCCTTTTATTTATTTTTTTTTCCGTTCATGATGAAAATTCTGATATCATTATAATTAGTTCAAAACTAACTTGTTAAACTTAACTCATAAAACATCATGATGAAGTTTTTGAAAAAAAAATTTAATATAGAAACAAATTCATATGTGTCATAACAAAAAATATACATTTAGTCTTGACAGGTTTATTTTCTTATCATCCACTTCTACGTTTTGGCCATTCCGACCATTTTCAAGGATAATTATTGATTAACAACTTCAATTAAATTACTTCCGAAAACATTCCGTAATTTAAAATTATCCTACCTTATTTTAAATATCAGAGCTACAATGTTGTAAGAAATATAAAGGCTATTCTGCCTTTGTCAGATTTGATTTTAGTTTATCAAACCATAATTAAATTAGAGAAAACACTATACACATTCAATTTACTTTTTCTAATATTATTCGATTTACACTTTTCATTATAACATTATCACTCCCTTTATCAACAATACAATGTTCAAATCTACCTCACATATCAGGTTTGGCATATTCTCACTATATTTCCAATTTTATTTTAGTTTACTTTTAGTTATTTTAAACTAGTCTCAAAGAAGAGTTCAAATTACATCGAAATTAGCATCTGATTAAATAGAAAAAATAAAATCTTCTTGTGTTTTACTTTACTAAATTCTACATTAATATCCTTGCTTCTTAATAATAATTAAAAAAAAAATATGTGCTATATTAAAGATTTTGGGAGGTATTTTATGTAACAATGATTACTGTATATATATTTTTTAAATATCTGAAAACAAAGGAACCTAGCCTATATAAAAATATACGATTGATAATATAGCCGAATGATTTCTGTAAATGTTTGTTGAAATAATGCATGATTCCTTTTCAAGTGCCTCTTCAGCAAAGCTCATTTCAAACAAAAAGTCCTTAAGGAGGGAGATCGAAGAAGTAGCAGAGCGAGTAATATTGCATGAGATACTTGAAAAAAGCAGCCGGTAGACGTAATTCATCAAAGGCAACGGAATGAAGACCTCTGCAGTAAATGCTCATAGGTTAGATTTTTTCAAGGGACTACTTCTTCTGAATTATGTAGGAGGGTTATGCAAAGAGGGTATCTCTTTCCCTTGTAAAAACCTAAAAACAGAAGAATAATATCAGGGGAGAGGAGGGGGGCGCTCTACGTAGATCAAGATCAGATTTCTTCTTAGGCACTTGTGTAAACCTTAAGATGGAAGGGAGTTATATCCGGAAAATAAACTTATTTGTATGAAAGGAGAGCCTCGATCCTGGGCCCCCGGTATTCAGGAAAAATCCCAGGAGCAATCTGTGAACTTCAAAGGAGAGATTCCAAGATAAATTTCCTTTTCAAATGTATTATAGAGCTCTGTTGGAACAGCCGGTAAACAGAATGGAAGTGGCCAATGAATTAAATCTGATTTTCTAGTTGAGCTAAGACATTAAAGGAGGCCTGTCTGCATAAATACCTTTATAACGCCCAATGCGATTTTTTTTCTTCTTCCTCTTCTTCTAAAGTTTCAATATTTCTCCTTTGAAAAGGTTTAGTTACTCCCTTGAACGGAACTGACAATCACAGCTCTTTGATTTTTGTGCTCAGAAAATAAAAATGTTTTTTGAGAGAAATCTCAAGCTGGTCTCGAAAAAAAAAAATTAAATAAGCCCAGTCCGCTCTATTTCACGTTCCACACTGTGATTATATCACTGCAACATACTTTCCCAGTCCATGTTTGGGAAGTATGTCTGTATGAATCTTACCTGCATGCTTTCATTACTGGTTATTAAGATTATTCTATTAATTAGTATAGGGATGTTATACTCTTTTTGTGAGTCAACCCTGTGGGTTCATGAGCCCTCAGAGGTCCACCTAGTCTCATAAAATCTAATTTATGAAAAAATCTGCTCTTCGGTGTTCGAGTGTGGTTCTGCCCAAATCACCACCTGCTACGACTTAGACCAACGGTACTTCCTCATACTCCTGACCCTTCATAAAGTGTGGCGGAACATAATTAATTTTTTTCATCTCATATTATTTTATGTTGCACAGTACGCTTCAAACTTTCATTGGTAGATTGTTTTTTCTCGAATAACAAATTTAATAGTGATCATTTTCTTGGTAAAAATTTCCGAGAATGTGACTGTGGACAACTTTTTACCAAGAATGAGGGATACCTTGCTCGAGTAAATTTGTGCTCATTCGTGGCCCTAAGTCTCCCGCTGTTTGGTTTATTTTAACAAACAATCAATTGTTTTTAATTTTCTATATCCCAATAATTACTATTTTATTTTTATTAATATATATAGTCTGTTCTGAATCAGAATAATAGTAAAAAAAAAAAAAAACAAGGGAAAAACACAGGAACACCTCCTTAGGTATACATTCGATGAGGTGATTTGTCCTGTCAACTGACAATCGCACTCAGGCCTTAGCTTATATATCTATAACTAATTTTGTTAATTTGATGTAGATATATATTGAATAAAAATTTCTAATTTGTCTTTTTTTTTTTTTCTACTTTTGTTTCAAGAGGAATGTATGTAAACATTGAAAAATGAAACATCAGTCTTTCATTGATTTTTAATTATTTTTTCTTTTTCTTTCTTCGATGTTGACACTCTTAAATCGCACAAGCTATTGATTTTCAGGAGTGTTTCCCTACCCTTAAGCTATGGACCAATATTGAAATAATATTTTTACTACTAGAGGGCATAAAATATATTTCATACTTTTCTGACTCCTGTAGGTGGATCAAAAATGTAGAGCGTCAATAGAAGTTCAAAATGTAGTGCAAAATAGTCCAATTTTACCTTCTTCCTACTTTTTCCCTTATACTCTATTCGAGGCTCCGGAACTCTTACCGACTGATCAATCGAGCAATATATATTAGAAAGTATGAATTTGGCTATTGGTATAATGGTTCTATCAAACAACGGTATCAAACTCTCATGTAAACGGAGATAAGACTGAAGGAGGGAGAGAGATTCTTGGGTCAAATGCCTGACAAGTGATTACCTGTTGGTTGCTCAAGTCCCCCTTGGCAAGATGCCAGCCTTGTTCCCATCTGCCTCTTCAACCTCGTTCTTCAGAAACTAGTTAGAACGTCTGCTTATTCATTTCTTCTTCGTACTCCTCTCTGTCCTGATTACACCTTCAGTCCAACTTAATCGTATCTTCTTGATTTAATTTCGTAAATTATTAAATTGTCATAATAAAAAACCTAGCTCGAGCGTTGATTTACATATTTATAAGATGGAAAAAAATCTTAAATAAAAACATAATACATTTCACGTTGGGCCTCTGTCTTCCATTAAGGGATATTGGTATGGGTTAGGGCAGTTAATAGTTTTAAATCTGGTGGTCAAAGTGAAAAACATTATTATCCATGCAATAATATATAAAGAAAACAAGAATACTCTAAATAACTTGACTAAAAATTTTGGATCCAGAATATTTGTCAAAAAAAAAAATAACAATCATGAAAATACTATGAGACAATAAATTTGAAAAATAAACACTCTGTGAAGTTGTTTTTTTTTTTGTTTTTTTTTAACTGGAATAATACATTCTATGTCACTGAAGGGCTATAGATACTAGGGATATAAGAACACACATACACAACTGTTTTTCTAGTTTATGTATAAGTAAAAACAAAAAGTAAATAAATAATAATAAAAAAATTAAGTTTAAACTAAAATGGATAATAATAAAATTATATGTTCACAGCATTAATAAACCCCCTTTTATTAGCTACGTTAAATAATAAAAAAAAAGAGATAAATAATTAAAGTAAAGTAAAAAAGAAATTAAACACAATTATACCTGTATATAATATTTAAATTCTGCTTCTTTGATATCCACTTAAGTATTAAAATTAAATTTGATCTTCAAAATATAAAAACAAATAATGCTCTAATACAAAGAATTTGCTATTGCATCATAGTAAATTCGTTCAATGACCTAACATTCGATTTAAAAACAAAATTCATTAAAAAAAAAAATCTCACAGAAAAACATTTTTGGATGAATGGATAATAAGGAAAAATAAATTTAATTTTTAAGTGTAGAAATAATGATACAGAAAAGTGGATATCCATAGTAAACATGTATCCAAACTTTATTTATTCATCAAAATCAATTGATATTTTTTTTCTTTAAACAAAAATTATGATTATTGCCTGTTTATTATTTTTAGGCTTACACAGGCCTTAAATTTTCCTAAAAGATTAACCTCACGGGCAGTGCTTATCTATTATTCGATTTCGCATCAACTTTATTAGTTTCTTCAACACTTAGAAGATTTTTATAAAAATATATACAACTAAAATGTGTTTTTTATTAGTTATTTTTTCATGTAGAATATGTGGTGGAAATATCTTTGAATTAGTAGCAACATGGATTCAATTATGTCAACAAAAAAAATACAAGTTATACAGAGCTATTTTGTATAAAACTTCCCCTCCTTCTCCTCCAAAACATAACCTAATTATAATCCCTGTTTAATGTATTTGTTTTTTAATTTAAAATATCAGAATCATAAATAAAATAAGAATAATTCAAAACCATTATATCAAAAATTAATATATATCCAATTTTTTATAGAAAAGTTAAGTAATATCTCATGTTTCTTAAGTCAAATTATAATTAAAAATGTAGATTTTTTAATTTTAATTGTTATTAGAAAAATTTCAATAATAAACTTAATTTTTGGATGTAGAATTTTAATTTGTCTAAAACATTTTAATGTGTACATAATGAATATATACGTTTCGACCTGCATTTATTAATGTATTAAAATGTCTTATCAGTTAAGGAACTATTATGTTTTTAAATAACGACAATTTAATTATAGGGTGTTATTTTTAATCACCCCTTCGTTGTAAGGCACTATAATCTGATACCATAACTAAAAACGTTATTCATACCTTCATAACTTCAACCCTTCTGATTGTAGATTTTACATCTGTTTTATGATTAACACGCAACGATCCTAACCTTATTAATCGAAGGAGGTTATAAAAAAAATTAAGTGTTTTCTCAGCTGTTTAGTTTCCCATTGAGCATGCCATATTTTCAACAGGTAGATCCAAATGTGCAACAGGCTGAGTTAATTTTTTAGTAGAGAGAATAGAGAAATTAATAATATTTAAAACTGAAAAGGTTCCTAGTTTGGTTGTTATGACGTATGGTTATTTAATATATATCGATGCTTTGCCTGAATAATGGCCCATCTGAAAAAAAAAAAAAAAAAAGTTTTTCTTATATATAATCTTCACGCTTTCTTGAGACTAGTGACTACTAGTTTAAATAAATGAATTTTATCCCGTTTAAGTATGATGTTTAACAATTTTGAACAATTAACAATATTATTACTAAATTATCATACCTTAAAACAATTTTAGAACCACATCAATTAAAAAAAATAAACTTTATGAACTTCCCAGTTTCGTCAATTTCAGTTCACAAATTACCCTATAAGACATTTAAACATTAGGAAATCACATAATTTCGTTAATAAGCAATTCTTAGATTATGTCTAATTACCTAATTTGCTATTTCCTCACATTAAATTAAAAATTAAAACTTTTTATCACATTCAACCTTCTATATTATAATTTATCACCACAATATTTGTTCCCTTCCCCACACTTATGTCAGTCATTTAATTTATTTATAACTACTTTGTTTTTGTTAAATTTCCTCTCGCTTTTATTATTAAATTTCATATCAAGGTTAATTATCATTATCAACATTAATTTTATCCCATATTTTTCATAAATTAATTTTAATTAAAATCTCTGTATTGTGTTGGTTCAGATTTCGTGTGTCTGTTTTAAAATTCAGTGTTTTCTGATACGTAAATGGACTCCAGTATTTTTCTTTTGAATGTATAATTTTCATTTGTAAAATCATAGTATTTTCTAAATTCAAAATATTCTGGTTTTTGGTTGCATGCTGCACTAGTGCTGTATTGGGATCTTTCTCCTTGTTCTTTAAATCATTATTGTGTTGATAAATTCTATTACCCAACAATTGCTTAGTTTCACCTATATGTATAGCTGGAAAATCTAAACACGGAAATTCATATTTCTATCCAGATTGATTTTTGTATCAATTCTATCCTTCAATATACCATAATAATTTTGTAATTTTATTGTTGGGTCTATAGCTTAAAGAGTACTCATTACCATCATTATCCTTAAAATGTTTCTGTTTATCTTCAGTCAATCCCTTTATATAATTGAACTAAAACCATTTTTTATTATTTATAATTTCGTATTCTGTTTTACCTTTTAAACTTTTAAGGTTAATTTCCCAAATCTTGTAATTTTTTTTTTTTACAAAATTTCTAGGAGTTCTTATTTATTTTAGTTTAGTTAGAGATAGTAGTTGCAAAATCGGGGCCAAGTCTAAGAATGTTAACAACGTTGGGGAGGGGGGCACTTTTTGAATTTAAACAAGGAGTGGGATAAATGAGAATTCAGAGAATTAACAATATAAAAATGTTTAACTCCATTGTCAATAAATTTAGGAATAGTAGAGTTGGATCTAGATTTAAATAAAATATTTTATTCTATTTTTTAACAAGGCTACATTAGTATATTATGGTTACATAAGTCATTAATGTGGTATTTTTGGTAATTAATTTGTAATTTTAGTAGAGGCTATCTTATTTTCAGGCGCCTCGGAGGATTGTCTAGAATGGAAGAGGAAGCAATGGCTAGAAACTAGTGGGTTTGGGTGGTTAGTAAGTTTATAATGGAAGGAATGATATTTGGTTTGGGCTAGTTCGGTTACATATGGAACATTAAGGAAAGACCTTAGCTTTCCTTCATATAAAGATGTATAATTGTATTTGTGACAAAGTAAGGAGCATTGAGGATTCTACGAAGGATTTTGGATTGGATACGGGAGGAATTCGAAGGTTTAGTGGAGCCCCAAAGCCAACTCCGTATGTCCAGATTGACCTTACAGTCATGTAGATCAGTCTTTTGTAATGAATTGGAAGTTTATACCATTTGTTTAGTTTGTGCTGTAATAGTCGAAATTAACTTGCTGTTTCATGTTTTTTCAGTGTTGTGTAAGGATTCCAGGTTAGTCGTTTGTCCAGATGTAGTCCATGGTACCAGATCTGTTCGACAGGGGTAAGGGCAACATTATTAAGGGAAACGGTATTATGACACTATTCTTCGAGAGCTGCGGTGTCCTTTCAGTATGATAAAACAATCACAGGTAATAAATTGTAATTACGAAGAAGCTTATTTTATTAATCATGTACTGAAGTTTAATTTTTTTTAACAATAAAAGAAAGGACTTTTAATATTCGAGGCTCTTCTAACATGAATCACACATCGGCCTCCACAACTTTTTCAACAGACAATACACAGCATCTCGCCTATCAAGTTATGTTTAATGTTTCGGAACAAAAAGAGGTTGTAAATTGTACATCGACCTGGAACGATGAAGGGAGGGGGGAGCTTGCTGTAAGAGAATGGGGGTAACCTCCCCCCCTTGTTTACAGTAGCAGTAATTAGAGTGCTAGCGGACGCTAAACATGTCCAGCCCTGTCTTGTACCTGCTGCTCTCGTTACAAAAACCAGGGCTGGCCCAAGGGCATTGTTATCGTTGCGGCTACATAGTCCCTTGTTAGGGCTTTCTCTGATTTCTCCTCGTCCAACTTTCAAATTAAAATATTAATATCAAACATGCTTTGGTTTCTAATAATGTACTTTTTATTCAGTTGTTAAACTTTACAACAAAATCAATAAAAAATACATTGTGGTTTGTTCATATTGCTATGTTTGCTATGGAGATTTAATCGGGATGCTAGGATAATCGCAGGAAGGCAATTATCTAAAAATAAGTTAATTAATTAATTATATATTGAGTCCTAAAAACTATTATTATAATTGGATTCTTTTCCAAAGGCTATTGTGTGTTTACCAGTTTACCAATTTAATACCTTTATATTTATAAAATGTTGTTACTATTAATTATGTATTATAATAAAGGGGGTATATTGGGTTATATAATAGTATATAAACTACATAAAGAAACTAAGTATTTATTTACAATTTGTTGCTATGATTAAAATGATTCAGATAAAGATTGCCACAAAATATAAATTATTACTTATTGGTTAAATTATACTTATAGCTACTGATGCCGTCGGATGTTGTGCCGTAGGTGTCGTTTTGGATGTCCAGGTCTCGTCCAGGCTCTTCTCACCACTTCGTCTAGTCGAAGTGCATCTTCCAAGCCTGCCCTTGACTGTCCCAAGCCTTCCTGTTGACTGTGTCTTTTTCTGATCTAGATTTCCTGTCCATTTCTCCCACTTCTTTTTTGGGGCGTTACCTTATTTTGTAATCTCCTATCTCATTGGCTATCGGTGATCGAAGGCTCCCGAGGTGATCGAAGCGTCCCCCTCCTCATGGGTGAAAAAGTTCGACATATCCAGGAAGGGCCTGCACTTGGTTAATTTGATTCCGATCCCTGGTCAAACCTGTCATTTTTGTTAGAACACTTAATGGTTAGCCAATCTAATTTTCTCAGGGGACTCTGGTAATGTGACAAACTTAACACAGATGTTTTCATATACAGGGACCCAAGAGACTCCAACCCTAACCAGGTATCGGGGACAGATAGCAAAAAACCTTAATAAACAACATATTGTTGTAATCATGGCTAATGCCTCGATACATAGCAATATAGTTACTTCGCTTGAATAGTGGCATGAAAAAAATAAACTTATTTTTCTTGTTTTGCCTAGATTGTTCTAGGGACTTTGGTTGCTTTTTGATAACCCAAATAATGTTGGAACAGTTCCACTGCAAATTATTTTTTTCGGGGGTGTGGTTAAAAGAAAACAAAACATAGTTAACAATTATTTATTTGCCGGCGTTTCGTCCCACCTAAAAAAACCTCTCAAAGTGGGTACCCTTAATTTGGTAAAAATCTGTTCTGCCCAAATCGCCTTCTTGCACAACCGTTGGTTTAGTACTTCTTTACCAAGTACTAAGTAGGTTTACTGTAAATTCGCATACGGAATTGAACTATCGGACTCCACTAAACCATCGAATTCCTCTCGAATCCAATCCTTACAGTCCAAAATCCTTCGTAAAATCCTTAATGCTCCTTACTTTGTCACAAACCAAATCATCTATCAGGACCTCAATGTCCCCTATGTTGCCGATTTGGCCAGAACCAGATATCAATCCTTCCATAATAAACTACCCAACAACCGAAACCAACTCGTTTCTAACCTGGCTTCTCCTTCACTACCTAATAATCCTCCTAGTCGTCTGAAAAGAAGATGGCCCCGAGATCTTCTCCTTTAGAATTGTTTTTGGAGTTCTATCAATGGGTAGATTCTCCACATGTTTGAATCATGTCATAATATCACTTACAGCAAATTTACTTTATGTGTATATATGTATACAGTTGTAAATAACAATAAATAAATAATAAAAAAAAAAATTAGTATTGTCCTTGAGGATGGCTGCATTGGCCGAAACGTTGGACTGTTGATGATTTCATAAAGAGCATTGAGACTTGTATACCAATTGATTTATTTAAAAAATAAATAGTCCTCTTTACTATTTTGCTACCTATATTGACTACCACCCTGACTATCTTCCAACAATCTACTTCATACGGTCAACTATCTTCATCCAATATAGTTTTATAGTTACCTTGTCCTCACCCAATAAAAAGTTAAATCATTTTTGGTATGCATCGAATTTTTAATAAAGTATCTAGTGCTAGATTGAATAAGATAGGCGATAAAAAATCGCCTTGATTTAAACCTGGCCGAACCTCGAACTTCTCAGAATAATGATTACTGATTCCTGCCATATTGAGCGCTTCGGCCATGAACATGCAAAATGTATTATCAAATCTATTTTTTGAGGAGTATCCTAGCTCCAATTATATACCGTCGTATTTTTCCTTCAAGATTTCTACCGTTGAAGAAACCAAAACAATAACATTGAAAACCTAAGTGGTGTTTGTAAGGGCCTAACAGGCGAGAGGGTAAATTTATCGGAAGGAACATAGCCGCAGGATGACTTATTACATTTAGCTGAGCAATGTATTATTCAGTCGTGGGTTATCTCCCGGATCTGTAGATGATCGGTAAACATTTGGAAGGGTGCCATGGTCTTTATCCAACCGCAATCCTATAATTTTACCAGTCATAACTGTCGATAAGGGCCTGGTGATATATACGCCCGCCTTGGCGACAGATATATCTACCCCAGCCTGTACTTTAATATCACCAATAAACAGGGAAAGCCTCCGTAGTTACTGCCAAGAGGTCTTTGTATTAGATTGAATTCTTCAAATAGATACGATTGTATCATGCTGTTTCTGGATATGCTGTTTTATATGTAGAAAAAATTAAGAACATTCCTAATTATAAATGAATAATTTCAAGTAAATATAGCAAGCGAGCATAATGTTATGAACATCTAAATGCAAATAAAAATTTAAAATTAGAACTTTTTCATAATTAATTTACTGATATTTACTTAGAATATTTTAAAAAAGTAAATATGATATTAGTTAGTTATACAATAGCATGATACAAACATGAGGCGAATCTATGTATTAATAGAGCTCCAATAACATTTCTAGAGGAGATCTCGAAGCCACCTTCTCTTCAGTCTCATCGGAGGATTATCAAGTAATAAAGGAGAAGCCAGTTTAGAAACAAGTGGGTTTGGATGGTTAGGAAATGGTATTTGGTTCTGGCCAAATCGGCGACATATGGAACAATGAGGTCTTGATGGATGACTTGATTTGTGACAAAGTAAGGATCATGAAATATTTTACGAAGGATTTTGTATTGTATGGATACGAGAGGAATTGGATGCTTTAGTGGAGCCCCAGAGCTAAGTAAGTCTATTTAGACCTTATAGTCATTTAAATGAGTCTTTTATAGTTAGTTGGAAGTTTAGACCGCTTGTCTAGTAAGTTGCAAGAGTCAAAAATTAGAATATTAAAATAATTTTAAAAAATATATATTTTAAGAGATTACAGTTAGTCCTATGGTAATTTACATTTTTGAATATTTTTTAATAATAAAAAAAATATAATTTTTAAAATAAGAATAGTTATATAGACGTATTATATATTGTCGGAAAACCAAAAGATTTTATAAAAATTAATATTTCACAAATAAATTCCTAGAATGTAAAGTAAGTTTCATCTAGAACAATTTACAAATAATTTTGTGCTATAAATCAGTTTAGTTTACATCATTTGTAATAAATGTATGTTATCAATTGCTGAATGTTTTAGAATTTATCAGCAAGTGGGATGGACTTTATGTCTAAGATGACTTGTAAATATGTCGTTAACGTATTAATCGGCAATCGAGTTAAGTATTTATTAATGGGACTTGTAAAAAAAAATCCCACTTTTCAAAAAAGGTTTATATTTTTTTTCTTTGGCGTAATTCAAATATCCATAGCGATCCAATGATGTCAACCTTCTTTTAGCCAGTTTTTCTATGCCATACTTACCACTTTGGAACAGCGAAACCTTTGCACCGTAATTTTAAATTCTCCAAAATTATTAGTTTTTTTTTAATATACTATATATATATAAAGAAATAATATCATATATATATACAAATAAAAAAATAATGCAACCCTGACTCTTCATGGGTTGTGTAGGGGTACAGTTTTTTTTTAAATTTTTCTAATTGTTAATTTATGACTTTTGTATTACAAATAAACAAAATTAAACATGTTTATTTTTTTTTTATCATTATTATTATTTTTGGTATACATATATATTTTTTAGTATGTGGTGTTTTATATGATATGAATGGAAACTGTGGAAGTTTTTATTGCGTTTTTAAAAAAAAAAAGTACTAAAATACATATGTTTGTGCATATGTGTGTTTATTTAAGAAATAAAAATAATGTGTTATTTCTTTGTTTATTTAGAAAAATGTTTGATCATTTCATGGGAGTACATTAATTACTCTTAGGATTATATTAAAAAAAAATTAATACTGAATTAATTGAGACATAATTTTACTTAATTCAGTCTAAAATAATTATAAATATTTCCCCTTTCATTTGAAGAAAATTAAGTTATTTCCTTTTATTTGGTTGCATGAAGCTAATGTAATTGGGACCGGTCAAAGTTTGTTCTAAATACGGCAGTCCCCTGGCTCTTTACCTAATATTCTTAATGAAATGAAAAAGAAACTTTTTTGTCTTTTTAATATTCTCTCTTATTTAACTTTCTTCCTTCTCAGGTATATATATTTTATTTTGAATAAAAAAAAAAATCAGATAACCTTTTCGAAACTGTTGGTTTTAAGGATTCTAATATTTTAAATATATCTTGGCGGAAAAGAGGGTCTCCATCAAAAGTTTGAGTGATTTGAAAAAGCAATATTGGTAACGAGGATGTGATAGAGCCGTAGCGGTGTGGTAGTGTGGTAGTGTAGTAGTTAAGGTCTTGGATACCAGGGTTCGCTAGCCGACTTCTGGGGCAGTAAAACTCGACCCAGCTTCAATTTAATTAAACCTCCATGAAAGGCTGGGTCGTCTATTTTATGCCCTCATACAATTTTTCTTCCTCGATTCATTTCACTACTGTACGTAGGTTCAACTATTTTATTGCCCGTGTTTCACTTTAGGGAACATTACAGATGTGATTCGTAGTTGATTATCCACGAGTTAATTTTAAATTCAGTCAACAATTTCTTTTTTTTATATCGTATTATCGTTAAAATTTCAAAAACTTATTCGATCTATCCATACTGATTGACTTGGGGTAAGAATGTTTCAAATCATAATTTTCAAGGCAGTTAAAATTTTATGCTGAATGCTCCCGTGTTTCTATATGAAGCAATTTATTTTGTTCGGTCGGTCAGACACTAAAATTCCAACAAATTTACCTATAACATTATGGAATATGAACCCCTAAAGGGTGTCTAAAAAATAACTCAAGATTTGAATTTGCCACCATTCGTGCAGTTAAGTGTAACCAACCCTGTTAAAATAAAAATTTGACAACTGGTAATTTAGGACTTGTAAAAATGGAACATTACACGTTACAATGTGTTTTCATTGTTGAAAAAATTTTCAAAAGTAATGAAAGTCTGATCCTCCTGCTGAAATGAAGGCGTGAATATGTTTTTTAAAAAAATATGCATGTAAATGTAAAAAAAAAAATAATATTTTTACATGCTATGATTTTAAAAAGTATTATGTTTACTTTAACTTTTACAGTTTACTTACAACTTTTACTTGTTGTCCACTTTGGTCAGGATGACGTTAACCCTCAAGAATTTTCTCCATTAAAGATACATATTTTATAGAGGCTGGGTGAGCCCAGAGGGGTGCTTTCAATCCCAGAAGAGATTTAAAAAAAAAATAATAATTATCTATCACAACCGAACTCTAATCCAGGTTGATAGGAACACAATGCCTTACTCAGTGAGCTAATCCTCTTGGTACAATTCTGTTTGTTTATATTTTACTGACAAAAATATATAAAATTATTTTATTTAATTAATTTCAATTACATATAGCAAATATTAGTACCTTCCGACAGAATAGTATTTTTACTCCTTCGTTGTAGCTAAGCTTCGTTAGGAATAATAATTAGTTTCGATCTGTTTTTTAAGCGAGCTTATTGGTATAAGTATAATGGTCGACGTACGATATGTCACAATCTCTCAAGAGGAGATTGCAACACAAAAAATATTTCAAGGCAATCCTTCCCAATCAGACCCGCCCCACTAAAACCCCTTGGAAGCGACGGTCCTTTACAACTCCTACTTATTAAATATTGCTAATTAGAAGTATTTTCTTAATATGGAGAGAGGAGACTTAAGATAGTTAAGCAATATTTAAAAAGCTCCTAAAATTGGAAAACGGCGAGAAATATAGAAAAAGTCGAGAAAATATATATAAAAATCGCAACCTGACATATACCTAATAGATTTGAAAGGTAAGGTACAAGTGATTTGCTAAATTTAATTTCAAAATCGGTGTGAACTCTACTCTGTGGCTGGGCATCTACACGTATAATATTACTACTTTTTTTTTGTTTTTAATCTATCCATCACTGAAATTGTATTTTTCACTAACATTGAGAGTGGCTTCAGCAATCTTCTATTATTTAAATTGAAAAAAGTGTAGTTGGAGAAGAAAAATATTTTAGGTAAATATTTTTTAAATTTCCTTACGTATTTTTTAGTTTTAAAATTGTTATATTACTTGTAAAGAAAATTAAAATCATATTTTTGTTTGCATCAAAAAGTAAACTCGTTTTTTATTGATATTTTTCTTTTTAAATGTTAACTACCTCCTTAAATCTAAAACATTAAATATTTAAACTTTTAGATAAGAATGTACTTCATTTTTCTTATACTTTTTTTTAAATATGTTTGTTATATTTCTATTCTATATTT
Source organism: Halyomorpha halys (assembly GCF_000696795.3). NCBI lineage: Eukaryota > Metazoa > Arthropoda > Insecta > Hemiptera > Pentatomidae > Halyomorpha > Halyomorpha halys. Next base: position 1,272,044 of record NW_027110335.1, read on the forward strand.
CTACTAGTTAAGTAGAAAAACGAATTATTTTTGTTTGCTACAAATCGGTAAATTAGTTTTTGAATCACATACCTCTTTTTTGTTTACTACTTCCCTAACTCAAGTAACCATAACGGTAAAATGTTAGTTATCAGGTAAGGGTTAGTTTATTTATCACATTGAAAATCATAGTACAAACAATTTCGTGGTTGAAAGGAATGTGGATTAAAAAAAATAATTATAAATCACCTATCTTAATTATATTTCTACTTATTCAATCTAAGAAATTAAATGCCAATAAAGTTTTACCTTATTAAGTTGTAATAATCAAAAAATATTTACAAAAATTGACTTTAGGACTATTCAGTATTGATTGCAACAATGGCTTCTTTGGCCATACAGGAGACAGTTACTCATGGTGGCCCCTATCGCCAGAAAA
>NW_027110335.1:1272551-1274723 GCF_000696795.3 Halyomorpha halys
TTCTTTTATTTATAATATTTCCTTATCAGGAGACTTTCCTTTGACGACATTTCCCTTATCCAACATTCATCAGGCTAACTTCACCAGATTCAGTAGAACTCGGATGAAATCCCGCCATTTCCTTTGAAAGATGCCTCGTCGCCTTTTTGCTTTCTTATTTCCATATTTAGTAATGTTTAAAAGTTTTTTTTCTTTTTCTTTCTGCGCCCCTTTTAAAGGAATCCTAATGAAAATAAATTCTTCAACTGAAAATTTTAATTATTTAAAGGGGATTTAAAAATTAGTTTATTATTTTTTTTTATTAGAATAATTTTGTGTTTCTATTTTAACTATTAACTTCAATTCTATATACCTAATGATATTACAAATCTTCTTTTGTTAATTATTTATTTAAGTTTGCATTTGTTAAAACTATTTTTTATTTGATACTAAACAAATTCACAACTAAAGATATATATATATATTATTTATTTAAGTTTGCTTTTGATGACACCAGAATACTTTTTTGGTATTTTAAACGAAATTGATGCAATTTTTTCATTTATTACTAAATGAATCCTAAATTACGCGAATAATAATTGACCCTAATCATCTTCTAACGGGTTGAAATTTATGCTAGTTAAATTTAATCCAAATTCTTTCTACATAATTGATTTCCTATAACCAGTATTTTTAACATTATTTCATACAATAAGATAGATTACATTCTTTCTTTTTTTTTTGGAAATGGCAGACTGTTTAGAAGTTAATCTCATGAAGTATTACATAGCTCATTTTATATATTTCAAAAACAAAACTTACGATATTGTGTGAGGCACAAATATTTGGATTTATTTAGTAAGAATGACAAAATAGCATGCAATCCTAAATAAAATTCTAGTGTCTTCAAATGTAAACTTCAGTATTAAAAAATTAGTTGTTTTAGTTATCATTCAACCTAGAATCAAAATTTCTTTAGTACTGCCATGGTGAACAATTTCTAATTCCAATTTTCGGCCGAAAAAAAAAACCAAACCGTTTTCAGGACTCCAGGGTCCAAATTGGACTTACGGCAATTTCTTTTTTTTTTTTGTTAAAACCTAGTAATCAGAGGTGCCATTTCATTACCATTTTACACTTTTTTTTTGGGGGGGGGATTTTCTCAAAAACGGTATTAAAGATTTAATTAAACTTGTTAAATGAATGTGCTATTAAGTTTTTTTAGGTCTTATTCTGATTGAAACAGTCTGACAGGGATAAAAGAGATTTTAAAAAAAATCTACTTCTGAAGATTTAATTTCCATTAATTGATATAAATAACCAGTGTTCATGGTAATTATAATAATAAACAATACATGCATACAAAACATTAAAGAATTTTATAAATAAATAAAGGAGAAAAAAAGGAAAAATATCGAAAAAAGCCGATACAGCGGGATCTCTTATGATTGCATTTGGATGTTCATGGCTTCGTTATTTTTTGTTGAACTGTTGAATTCTTGGCAGGAATAAAGTTGATTAGAGTTGAAAATTGTGATTTTCACTTCGAGAGAAAGAAAAGTGAAAATTTAGTGATGCCCGCTCCACGCCTGATTTTTTCTTTGATTTGTGGGAGTGGGGGGTTTTGTCTCGCTACTTATTTCAACCATTTAAAACTGCTCCTACCTTGGCTATAAAGTGATAAGTTTCAGCCAGGGGACCCCTGTCGCAGTGCTGAGGGACTAAAGGCTTGACTTAATTGAAATTTGATACGGGGAAGGGGGTGGAGGGAGGGAGAATGGGGTTGGGGAGGGGAAGGAACAATGTCTCCGGGAAGTTGTCTCCCTGAATTACAGAGGCTTTGATCTGAGCCCCTGCGACAAAAGACCTCTAATTGCTGAGGAACCGGCAATTATGTATAAATTGTAACGGCCAACCTGGCCAAGTCTTTCTGGACACTTGATGTACGCTCACTTGATTATCTTCAAAACGTTTCAAATTTATGAAAGGAATATGGTCCGGGTGCGGTCAAAAAAACTCAAATAGTAGAAATATACTATTTTCATGAGCCAACGTTTCGCCCCACGTTGCAGGGCTTCTTCAGGGCTATGTTGACGGCAGTCAAAACAAATAAAAAAATTTTTTTTTTCATTTTTTTTTGTTTTTGTTTTGACTGCTGTCAAAATAGCCCTGAAGAAGCCCTGCAACGTGGGG
>NW_027110335.1:1275283-1279773 GCF_000696795.3 Halyomorpha halys
ATTCCTTTCATCTTTACACACGGTCAATCAATAATCTTCCAGTATTTCAAATTTATGTTTGAAACTAAATTTGATTTATATATATTATCTTTTCACTTACTTGAGACTGGTTTTTATTGCTTAAATAAAATCCATTGTATCAAAATTAAAGTCTCAAAACATTCTTTATTTTCTCAAAAGTCCTTCGTTTCGGCCATTCCGGCCATCCTCAAGGATCTTATTCATAATATTAGAGCAAACACTGTTATCAAAATGCTGCAGGCTATTCTGCATCTGTCAAAATTTATCGTATTTATCTTCCTGCTCTATCACGCATTTCGTTACTTCTGGTTTGTCATACTCAGCAACACAGAACTTTAATTGTAATTGAAGCAATGTTATCCCTTAATCTATTAGCATCATAAACGCATATAAGTGCGCATTTTGCCTGGAAAATCACTAGAGTGCATATTATACCCATGTATATTGGGTGCGCAGCCAATGTAAATGAGGTGATTGCAAATTGTATAAGAACAACGCAGAAGAATAAAAAAAAAAAAGATGAATAGCTATGTTTTCGGTAGCAGTGAAGAGGTAACTAGACCTAGAAAGTGCAGATGTTTTATTGTTATTTCTTCTGATGGTAGCGATAGTAATCAAAGTGAAAGCGATTTTAAGTGGGAGGAAAAAATATAAAACACGTTCTTAAAGCTTTAAAAAGTAAAAATATTAAAATGAGGTGAAGCAACTATACTACAATGTGAAAATATAACAATGCATAATCTAGAGTAAACAGAACCAAAGAAAATATTTATGCCGTTTTTTTAATTTCAGGGGCTTTTTAAATATTGCTCGATTTAACTATCTTTATCCTCCTCCTCCTATTTAAAGCTAATATTTCCAAAGTGATATAGGGCCATCACTCTCTGAGGGTTTTAGTGGGGCGGATTCGGCCGGGTAGATGACCTTTTTCGCTAGTCTAACATTTCTATATGTTATTTTAGCACCAACCGATGTAATCTGGTCGGACCGTATTAGGTGCAATTTTTTAAATGAATAGAATAAAAAAATAAAATAATAGCTAACAGTTCTTTTGACTATAATAAAAACTTGGGTGGAGTTTACTTAGGTGATTAAATTAACAGCAAATATCACACTAGAGAAAGTTATCACAAGTTGTATAAAAAGGAGATTTCTATTGTCTAAAAAAATGTATCTCTTACATTAACCATGTAAAGCCCACGAGGCCGATCTGGTGTTTAATAAATAAATACATTTAATTGATAACAAAAAAATACATAAAATAAATAAAAAATATTGTCTCGACATGATTCTTTTGACTAGTTTGTTGTTTTAAAAACAATTTATGAGGACAGAGCATTTCACATTATCAAGTAAAAATTGGCGGAAAATACTTGAAAAAAAATACTTAAAATAAATACACTACAAAAAAAAAATACACCATGTACATCATTTTCTTGAAGATTTGCTCGACATTTTCAAATTATTATCGAAGAAAGCTCGCAGACGATGTATATTTTGTTTATCAGAAAGAAAAGAAAAAGAAATACATATAAGCAATGTGGTAATTGCCATGTGACATCGATGGCATTATGCATTGATCATTTCAAATATTATCGTGTTGTGAAAAATAATTAGATTCCATTCCTTATATTATAATTAATCTATAATGAATTAAAAATCTTTATTTATGCAATATTGCTTTTGTTTTCCATATTTTGAAACATTTTCATTTAAATATATAAAACAAAAATCTGGTGATAAGATGGAATTTTTCACTTTTCTGCGAGAATTCGTGATGCAAATGGGTTAAAAAAGCCACTTCGTAATTAAACGTAAAACACTTCGAACTTATAAATGTTAAAGTTTATAAATTATTTTATTTCTCCATTTAATAACATTGTAGTTACACAGATATATATGAAAACGGAAATTGATCTATTGCTAGTAATGCAATGAGAAATCAATAGAAATAACAATTAATCGAAGTGGGATAAGACAGTAGTTTATTATAGCTGGGATGTAATTTGCACAGTATTGCCTGGGCGGGGCAGGTGTCGCCTCGCTATCATGGGACCTCTCTTAGTGATTACTTCTGCAATTTAATCTACAGCCTTCCTCCAACTGCTAGGGGTCTCCACTCTCTTAACTTTATTGTTTAAATCTTCGGCAATTGCTGTTAGTTTTTGGGTCGGAATGGTTTAAAATCATAAATCTTGAATAAAGTGTGTCTAGTAAAAAAGAAGTGACAAAAACGGAAATGTCTGTGTACCATATTTGTTGAGACTTAAACTAAGTTTAAGGTCCTTGGTAAATAATTTTTTTTATATCTAATATTATCTATATGTAGTATTAAAATTTACAACTGTACATTTATACACATACATCCAGTAATTTTTCACAATTTTACATTTCCCCGGAGGATTGTAAGGTATGAAAGAGGAAGCATGGATAGAAACTAGTGGGTTTGGGTGATTAAGTAGCTTTTGATGAAAGGAATGGAATCTGGTTTGAGCTAGATCAGTTATGTATGAATTAAGGTCTTTGTGCATGATTTTATTTGTGGCAAAGTAAGAAGCATTGAGGATTTTACGATGAATTTTAGATTGGATACGAGATGAATTCGAAGGTTTAGTGGAGCCCCAAAACAACTCCGTATGTCCAGATTGACCTTACAGTCATGTAGATCAGTCTTTTGTAATAGATTGGGTCCGTTTGTCTAGTAAGCGATATAATAGTCTGAATGGACGTGCGGTTTCCTGTATTTTCAGTCTTGGGTGAATAATTAGGGAAAGATAGATCACTTATATTTGCGGATTTTTTTATTCCAAAGGTTCAGGCATTGGTTACACTAAACTTTCATGTTGATTCAAAGGTAAATTTTTTGAGGCGTTACATTGATTTGTCAGTACTTTTTTGATATATTTTCTATATAGCCCTAACTACCCCTTACTATATATATATATAGTTTCTTATATAATTTTGTTCGAATCGAATGCTTCTGTTTTTCCTTGTTTCTCCTTTAGTTATTAATATTCTTCAATATTTTATATTTATCCATTGTTTATAATTGCTAACAATGAGAACTGTTTATTTTTTCAAATCAACAAAATTAAAGATTCTTTTAAGGACTTAAAAAAAAAATCAATGACTATTTGATGAGCCTTGTTTGACTTTGTTCTTGAGTATAAGACCTTCCTGATATTAAAAACCGATTAATTCTACAGCTTGACATGACTAGTTTAATGAAAATCGTTTGAGTTATTTTCGAGAAAATTGAAAAAAAAAATGTGAAAAATTGGTTCCATAAAGTTTCACATGATGTATTTCAAGGATATGCTCACTATGGATATGCAATTTTAGTTTCTAAAGATTTTATGTTTTTGGCTGTTCACAAACAGACACTTATCATTTTGTGAGACAATGTACTTTAGACTCGGGGGATCTCAAAACGTGAATTTGCGTCGATAACTGGAATTTTGAAATTTTGCACAATCACAATACTCTCCCTAACTATATATTCTATATATAGGTAAGTAAAAATATAAACAACACGCCTATACAAGACATAACGTTATAACTTTTTTTTTTTTTATTCCCCCTCCCTTGCCATCTCTGGCATACGGGGTGCGGGAGCAGTGGGGTAGTGCGCTGGGGCTTGCGCATGCCACTACTCCCTAGGATCACCAATTTTTTTCCTTTTTTATTCTTTTGTTAATTATTCAATTAATGTTTTTTTTAAACTGTGTGTGGTGCAGCCCAGCGCTACGTCTGATGGAGTTGCACCTTGTCCACTGCATCCCTCTGGGTGCCTCCTGCAGTTACCAGGCTGGTCCAGCCCTCCTGGTCTCAATCCGGGTTAGCTTCCTCATCTTCTGGTGGCTCGCCGATGTTGGGCGGTCATGTCCTTCCCATCGTGTAATGAGTGGGGCCCACCACCTCCTTCCACCCGTAAATGAACTCCTTGAAGAAGGGATAATTCTCTTCTTCTATCAAACTGGGAAGGTCCGACTCGGCGAGGGCGTAAATCCCGGTCTCTCTCGACAGCCTGGCTCGGTGTCCATCCATGGCAGAGCAATCTATTATTACGTGTTCTGCTGTTTCAGGAACTCCGCACGTTGGGCACCGGGGGTCGATGTTCTTTCCAAAGCTCTGCAGCTTTCCCCGAAACCCCCCGTGTCCTGTTAGAATCTGTGAGACCCAATAGTCTGGGAGGACCCATTTAGCCTTCAGTCTAGAAAAGACGGTAGGGAAGAATTTTTTCAAAGTAGCTCCCTTCTGCCGTGCTACCCACCGTCCATTCCACTGTATTGAGTCCTCCCGCAGTCTTCCACAAGTTTGGAGTCTCGCCGATTCTCTCTCGGAGCTCATCCGGTAGCGCTTCTAGACCCTGCTTCTTTACTTCATATTTAAGGACATCCTCCCTGAGGATGAGGTCCAGGGGCATCGCTGCGCCCAGCACCTGCACCGCCTCATGTGACACCGTTCTG
>NW_027110335.1:1280843-1292321 GCF_000696795.3 Halyomorpha halys
CCCTTGTAGAGCAATCTCAAGTCTGCGATCCTCCACTTGTTTGGAAAGTACCCCTTATCCAGGCACTCATTGAATATATCCAATGACAAACACATATTGTTTGTAAAAATGTATTTTATATGATTGTTTTGAATAAAAAAAAATTTTAATCATAAGCAGGAAGGGATATTTTAATTTTATTAGTTCTTCATTGATTGTATTTTCATATCATTTCATATTTTCCTATTTCATTGGTTATATTTTCTATGTAATATTTTACTATAACAAAAAGAAATATTTAAAATATAGGATGTTAATGAATGGGGGGGGGATATCGACGAGGTGGTAAGGAACGGGATAGAGGAGCGCCAAGTTCCCAAAAGCTGTTTCAATTTGTTGGTCGGGATTAGCCCAGCGACACCGCCTAATTCCGGGTATACAACTTCTAAACAAACTGGCTAAAAGTTGGCAAACCAACCGATTAATGGAAAAAGGTTTGTCCCCACTGCCGTTTCCCAATGTCCTCAACAACCTTCTCATCGGTAACAAATTTATTCCATGTAAATCTCTCAGTCCTAACCATTAGAACTTTTCAATTACAATGAAACATTGAAAACATAACTAATTAATATAAGTTAGATAGTAGTATAGTAAATTAGACAAACATTTATTTTAAAAAAATAAAAAAAACAGAATTTGTAACATAATAAAAACAGGATAGGGGTCTTACAATTTACGATTTTACATATAACTTTGCCTTATTTATCTGCTTCAAAACCCCCTTCAAATGATTTTAACAAAGACAATTATTGTTTTTATTAATTTTTTGACTTCTGTGTGACTAGTTTAATTAACTGAAATTTATAATTACAAAAAAATAAATAAATAAAATCTGTACCGCAGCAAACCATAAAGGATTAAGGGTACAGTACATTGTAAGGAAGTACTGTTACTATACCAACGGTTGTGCAAGAAGGTGATTTGGTCAGAATAAGGCTCGACCGCCAGATTTATGAGGCCGAGTGGACTCCAGGAGTGCTCCAGAACCTACAGTGTAACATAAACCAATGTTCTGTCCAGCCGGATTCGAACCTGGGTCCTTTGAGTTAGTAGCATCGTGCCTTACTACAGTGCCATCGAGCTACCTTAGAGTTACTAAACATAAATATTTTTTTTTGGCATTTCTTACCATTGAACAAAAAACGTAATTCGCTTTAAAAAAACACACACACACAACTTAAATTTCCTCATCTCTCTGAGATTAATCATATCATAGTTTATGTGTACTTTTTTTGTTGCAACTAAGCCCTACTATCTCCTCTTAAAGATATTTTTAAAAAATAAAAAAACTGCACATTCCATAAATTCGGTATTACTTCTGCCTGTATTTTATGCGTTTACGGGCCAAACACACGTTTGGTTATGGTTTTAAAAGACATTTTAAAATTTTAATTGAAATTAGGAGTTATAGAGAAACTCTAAAATATTAGAATGCTGTTGTTTGACCGTTTGTTACGTATAAGTCGGGGTATAAATAAACTTCATCAGGGTATATTAAATTTAGGTAAGCAGAAGAATGATGAAGAAGGATTCTTATACTTACTTCCAATCAGCAAGCCTTGATGAAGCCCTGCAAAGTGAAGCGAAACGTTGGCTCACAATAAATAGTTTAATTACAATAAACAATTAGTTTTAATGTCTGCCTATATATTTTCTTAACTCCACATTATGTATTTATTATATTACAGTTGGAATTAGCAATGTATATGTATACTTAGTAATAGTAATGTATAGTAGTGCTTAGTAATATTATTGAATCCTTATTTTTAACATATTCTGTATCATCTTGTTTTATTCCCATTATTATATTAATTTACTAATTCGAAATTTTCAGTTTTATTATTCACTTTTAAATCCTTTCAGTTATTTTTATTATCATTATCATTTTTTATTTAATATAATTTATTTTTTTTTAGCATTTTTTTTATTTGTATTAGTTGTTAATTGAATTATTAGTTGTACCTCTTGAGATCAGTTTGGTCTATGATGTCACTGTCAGAATTACGATATAATTCGTTGGTGTATTAATCTTCTATTTGGATATTACATGAAATTAGCATTTTATATCTTACACATTTTTTATTTTTTTTTTGTAATTTCTACTTTTTTTATAATCATTCAGTTTATCTTTCCCGCAATTTCTTTTATGAAGACCTGAAACTGAGGTCGAAACGTCGGCTCGAATAAATAATTTTTGTTTATTTGTGTTTTTTACTGACCGCCCCCTCCCCCCCCCCACCATCTCTACTTAATCTACGATTAACTATCTACACCTCATTATTTAGTTTTTTTAATTTTACTGTAATTAAAATCAATGATTACGCTTTAAATTCGACGATTATTGCCTATTTTTTTCAATATTTTGATCATTTTAAGTGGTATTTAAAAAAATGTTGCGTTTCACTAATCTTAGTTATATAAACTTTTCCAAGTAGCTTGGCTCGGAAGAGGTAGTTTGCAAGAGCTTAGAAATGTCCTTGCCCTCTGTAATATTCCAATAAACTTCTCACTCCAGTGGACTTGACCCATTTCCTTATAAACCGTCTAATTTCTAGTCTTGCAAACCAAGCTTTTATTTGTTTAAAGGATTTATTTCTCGTAAAAAAAAAAATGCGCTTTTCAAGTTTATTTTAGTGTTAACATTCGTGCTTGTAAAAAAGACATAACAAATTTTAACACCGGTCTAAATTGCCCTGTGAATGCAAATAAAGTGATCATAAAATTACTCAAACCTGAATAAGTATTTTATTGTTTATTGTTATACCCATATAATATAATATTATTTTTTTAGTCTTATAGTATTACTTTCCATTACATATTATCTATATTACCTTCTTTACTTGTTAGAATTTTCTAACATATTCAGCTTTCCAACGGTATATCTATATTAGTATTTTTCTTTTCAATCTCATTTAGTTCTGATGAAAGAACTGTCGACCATTAGTTCATGTACATGAGTCCTGTAGCATCCATCATGAACTTCTAACACAGTCGCTACTCTACCTCATAAATATTGCTTCTTCGTTAACAAAGGTCATCAGAAAAATAATTCCATCTCCGTAGATAATTTTTTAATGCGACATTTAGCCTAGTGGCTCATATAGCAGTTTATTAGGGGCTGGGAGCAATCAACTGAGTTTCGGCCTCATAAAATATCCCGTAAATGTGGACAACTATTTCTACGCTGGGTACCCCATCCTTCGTTCCCTCGGGTCGTTTACTATCTCTATAGGGCAACATAAAGCTTCCAGTAACTTACTAACGCTCACTCATCCAAGATAGTAACAATACATTTAGTCCGGCTTCGTCCCTTATATTGTCTATGCTACTGGGCTCTTGCTATTCGAAATAAATTGGGTGAAGGCAATAATGTAGCGAATTTCCCTTATGTTGTATCTGAAAACGCACGCTGGTATGATGGCTATATTTAGATCTACTAATAGATTTTTATAAAACAAGTCGAATACATCTATTGCTGACACAATTATACAAAACTTTTCGAAAAGGATTACTGAAAAAAAAATATCAAGAAAAGTACCTAAAAATGAGGTCAGAAAAATTTAAGATCTAAATACATACAGATTGGCTTCTTTTGTGGCTATTGCTTTAACCCATAAAATCTAGTTGGAATATCATTACATAGTATTTGCAGAAGATGTATATTTATGAAAGAGAGCTTATGGACAAAATCTATTGATTATGAATTACTATTAATTTATAAATGGAATTTCAATTGTCAAAACTAGGCTTTACTATTACTTAATATTTTAGGTCTATTTGGTTTGAATAGTATCTTATGCATGCTGGGTTGACTCCTCTGTTCGACTGTTGCCTATGACTTTAGCTGTTCTTTCTGAAATCTCTCACCTGCATGAACCCATTTCGTTTCCTTATTGCTAGATCATCTTCCCCCCCTCTACTTTCTTTCTTGGGGTGAAGATCTTCTTGAAATTTTAGAATTCTTTAATCTTTTTCCGCTTCTGTTTATGGCCGATCTTGATGTACTGTATCGAATGATTGTTTAGGATTTCAAATTACTGCATACCTCTTACTTCTTTACTACCTTTTACTACATCTTACTAGGCCTTGGTACCTTCTCGAAGGGACTCAACACTACTTATTTATAGTGGTGGTCCCTTTACTAATTGATCCATTGCTAGAGGTCCCAAAAGGGCCAACCCTTTGTACCTGCGAGTCTGTAACTGCTATTACTAGTATCCTCAATATTTATTTTATTACCCTTCTTAGCCCTGCTTTCTCTATACATAGCATAATGTATAATTATCTGGTCTCACCTACATTGAGTTGATCTGATGGGACTTATTAGCCACTAAAAAAAAATCGCTAGATTATATTTAATTTTATTTATTTGATTGAATGAACCATTTTCTTATCTTTAGAGCTAATAAAAAATAGATAACGATAAAAAGAATTAACTATTAATAAAGGAGAAGAAATGTTTTTGTATTGCCATATTTTTTTAATGAAAATTCAGATCACTTTTACTTTAGTAATACCAAACATGAGAACACAAAAACATATTGTTTATTTATAGTATTAACATATTATTATTTATCTTAAAAATAAATACACATGTATTAATCGCGAAGGATAAGGAAGGTTCTGTTTTGATACGAGCGAGGATTAAGTTCAACCTCATCAGCTTTTTAAATTACTTCTTACCATTCTCAGGGAGCCGATAAACTGTTGTCTCAATGTTACTGAAAAATTGAAAAACCTTTTGTAAATGATATAATATTATTTTTTTTTAGGAATGGAATTAAGTTCAGGATACGTCTAAATCTCCAAGTATAAAGTTGGCCTGTAGGACATTTATTGGTAGCATTAAATATATCCGATGAAAATTTTGTCAAAAAGAAGTTAATGATGAACATGGCAGATTCCAAAACCTCTCAATTTTAACTACCCACTCAGTGAAGAGAGCGGAGTATAAATAACACAGACCACAACGGAGTATTCCGTTTTTGCTGGTAAATGTTTGCGAAAAGAATTGGTAAGTACATCATTGTTGGAGTTGGACTGGATAGGGCTATGGTTGGATTAATAGAAGGGGGGGGGAATGTTGCCGAGGAAATCCTTTGAGAGGAATATGTTTGCCCCAGGGGCCGTTCCTAACGGTTTTAAATCTGTTTACAGAGGGTTCGAGCCTCGAGAAAGGATTTCCCGTTCAAAGGATCGCTCTATCCTCTACTCCTTCATCCTCCTCTACTTCATCCTCTTCTCCTTCCTTTAGGCCCTTTTAATTAGCAGTAGCTGTCAACCGTTCTATCGGACAAAGCCAATTCGCTTCACCCGAATCTTCTTCTTTTCCTCAACAACAACAGGTAAGCTCTTATTTGGAAGTAGGTTGCCAGAAACGGACCCCAATGACTGGTATAAAGGCCTAGTGGAGTTACTGAAATACGTGAATCGTAAAAACCATTCGTATTTCTTGTTTCTTCATAATAAAAAAAAATCACTTACTCAGAATCCTATGCTTGAGGAATGAATAAAAAATTTGTAATTCTTTCGTTTCAAGTTTCTTTTACCCGTTTCAATGAAATTACACCCTTATGAGTTCTAGAGAGATAGTAAAAAAACTGTTTTAAGCCCAAATATTATTTATAACCATAGGTTTAACGCAACAAAAATAATGACACGTTTGGGTGTAAATCTTCTCAGATATTACAATTTAGCTGTCTGTCAAGAACTAGGTAAAATATCTAAATGATTATATTTTTGTTTTTAAATAACATTTATATAAAATCACGTGAGCAAACCGCATAATCAATTTGGAGAGTACATGATTAGGCGTCTGAAAAGAAGATGGCCTCGAGATCTTCTCCTCTAGAAATGTTATTGGAGTTCTATCAGTGGGTAGATTCTCCACATGTTTTTATCATGTTACTATGTCACCTACAGCAAATTTACTGGTTGTATATATGTGTATACAGTTGTAAATATCAATAAATAAATTATTAAAAAAAAAATTATATTATTTGAATTATCACCTCACTTGTTGCATTTCGACATCTACGTTTGTCCCTATCACAGGTTCATTCAAACAAATTGATATTTTAAAGTTAATATACAGACATATTACGATTAGAAATTTCACACGATTAATGTTTACAAGATTTTATTTTAGTATATTTTAGTAGATCATAGATTTACTGTATGATTACTGATTATGTATGAAGTGCACCTTCAACTTCGGGCCAGCCGTCATTTCACTTTTGAGTGGCTGTTTGGGTATTGTTAGTGGACTGTATATATTAATTAAATTCAATGAAAAATAAAACATAATTGAAAACAAAATATCTATTGGCTAATTTACAGATGGTTGTAGGGGTGGCTGAAAGAAAAAAAAATATGGGTAAGTGTGTTAATGAATTTTGTTTGGAGCTTGAGGTGATGCCAAGTTCCACCACTGGCCAAAAGGGGCTCAACCAGAAACAAGTATATGCACTATGACCAAATCCTATTCAAATAAATTTAATTTTTTTTTCAGTTAAACAGTTTCTTCATATAACGTATCATATAATTCAAGCAAATAAATTATTCTTCAAATACATAGTGAATTGATTTGTAAGGACTTTTTTAAATGTTTTTATCCATAATGTAAATTAAATATTTCATATTTTTTTATTAAGAAAATTGTCTTATCATTAGTCAATACATTTTAAAAGTTGGGACCTTTATGGTTATTTTTCTGTTTATGTATTTTTAAATTTGACCAAAGTTCAAATAAAGAGTACTCAGACAATTAACCCTAATGAAGACAAAAGAGAATTATATCTCATTTCTGGAAGAAAACTTCGTTCGTTATCAGTTTCGTTCAATTCAGTTTGGTGAAGACTCCAATATCCCTCGATCCTAAGTAAGAGGGATGAGGATTGTGGAACGTCGAAGAAGCCAGGACGGGATCCAGGCTCCCGAGGGAACAGCTCTAACGGAAATGGAGAGGAAATCCGGAGAAGGGGATAAAGGCAGAACCGGCTTGTTGCTGAATTATTATTAAGAAAAGTTGTTTGAACGGCCGCTGACAGGTTTCCCTCCTCCAACTTATCGCTTCTTTAGCTTTGAGGGAGCGACCTCTGCTTCTAGTTGGGTTTCAGGGAACAGTCCCTTCACACGTCGGCTAAATGATGGAAAGGCCTGTTTAGGTTCCGATACCGAGTCTATTTCCCATTCGCCCCCCCCTCCGCTAGCCTCCCTTGCAAACCCCTCCTTCTCATCCATCATGATCGACGCCACGCCTAACAATCCTCTGCCAACAGATTCATCCACCGCTAGACCACTTCCTCTCATTAATATATACCGACATGTATAATTATTTGAAATTTATTTTGTAAAAAAAAAATAAATGTTCACTATATTTATATAAATGATTTTTTTTTTTTTTTTGTTTTTTATACATGAGGTAAAATAAGAAAGAGGTTTCGTCAGATCAAATTTAATTGCAAATTCTACAAATAAAATTTTAATTTTAAATCGTTTTTTAAATATTTCTGGAATTAACTATCTTAAATATCTTCTTCCCATTATGAGCAAATATTTCAAAAGTGCATAGGATCGTCGCTTCCTGGGGGTTTTACTGGGGCGGGCTTGCAGAGAAGGATTGCCTGTTAATATTTTTTTGTTTTATGATATCCTCTTGTGAGCCTGTGATAACTCACACACCAATCATCACACTCCCTACAATAGTCTGTTTCAAGAAATCGCACCATTTCTAATATGCTGGTACATAGTTTGGTATAAGTGCACTGTATTGAATTGATAATTTAATAATTGTGATTAAAATGAAAATAAAAACTTCTACTGAATAAATAACATGATTTTAGTGCCCAATAAAAGGGGGCAATTACAGTTTATATACATATTTACAAGTTTAAGCGAAAATCAGAAACATCAAATGTAGAAAATAAATATACTAACAAAAGAGGAAGAAAAAAAATCCTGTAACGAATAAAAAATTTTAGAGTATATTCTAAAAAAATTAAAACGAATGGGGTAGTGATGATTATATGAGTGTATATACATATTTGCAGGTTCTTTATAAATATTAAAAACATGCAATCATATTTATTTTAAATAACAGTATGTGGCCTATCTACATTTTTATTATAACACATTATTTTATTTCTCCCTGATTTAGCGAATATTGATTATTGCCTGTGACCAAAGTCGATAGAGGAACGATGGGACTAGATGGAGGAATCCTATAGAGACGGGGTGTGAGCCCTAAAACCGGGCTCAATAATAGATGGAAGGGCGGTCAAATATTCAGCCCAGGAGGTGTTCCGGTGCAGAGGACGTCCACGGGCTCTCAGTGCATTATTTAAGCGGATGGTCAGGCGTCTTCGCTAAAGAGACAGGGTCGCTCTTAAACAGGGCAAATAATTCAAACTCCTTAGAGAATTATGCTATGAAGGCCCCCCCCTTTCCCAGTTTACTTTCCTCTGATACATTTTTGATAGTGTTTTTTATTTAAAGAGCAGAGGACCTAGGAGGACCTAAGTAGGCATGCATAGTTGATGCGCCCCCTGCTCCCTGGCCCCCCAAACTGGATGAACGTTTAGTTAAGGGCTCGTGTCTCCTTCATAACCTATTCATGACTAAACACTCCACCTTAATCTTGGATTAACTTTTCCTCTCTTCTTTCTACTATAGTTTTAACAATCTCTCCACTTCATTCTTTTATATACCTCTTTCTTTTTTATCTCTGTTATCTGTAAAGCTTATTTCCTTTTGACTGGAATTTTCTGCTCATGTGCCTTAAAAAAAACCTCCTAATCGTTTTTCACTTTTTTTCTTTAATTCGGCATTAATCGTATGCTTATTTTTTTTAAATTTATTTATTTTTTATGTATTATGAAAAATACATCAAATACAGTCCGTCCAGATGACATCTATCGGTTGTTGCGAAAACATCATACATAAATTATAAATATAAATAAAATTTGAGTCAGTTGAACTTTGGATTATTGGGGCGCTGTGGAGACTACTACGATTCACAAGCTACAGCAGTGCAATATGAATTGATTTATAGAGATTATACTAAAAATTCAATTATTAAAATACAAGTAAATACAAAATACTAAAATGAAAGAATTTATGAAGTGAATAATAATGATAAGAAATTATAATATAATTAATTAATTATAATGAGTTTATGAATCCAAAAGAAGTATGGAGCGAATTTAATTAAAAATAAAAATAAGGTACAAAATATAAAAAAAAAAAAATTTGATATTATACTACAAGAAATAATATATACAATATTTAACTTGAATACAATGTATAATATAAAAAAAAGGGAATTAAAACTAAAGAGCAGCTAAAAGATATCATAAAACAAAATTATAGGAAAATACCATAAAAATGAGGATCTAAGTATGGATAAATAAATAATATATGTATTTAAATAAACATATAAACATACACGCACATATATATATAGATAGCTCATTTTAATCGCAATATAGTGAATCGAAGTCATAAAGTACCTACTACTAGGTCAACCCATTTGGAATTTCACTCATTTTTTTTTAACTAGTCATTCTATTAAAAAATTAAATCTGTACCACTACAATCCAGGAAGGATCAAGGGTGCAGTACTTTGTAAGGAAGCACTGTAACTAGACCAACGGTTGTGCAAGGAGGTAATTTGGTCATAATCACCCTCAACCGTCAGATTTTTATCTAATTAAGTGAATCCACAGGGCTGACTTAACGGACCCGTGTCCTTGGAGTTATTAGTCCATTGCCTTATCAATGAACTACCCACCTCTATAGTTATTCTATAATTCATATTTATATCAATACAATAATTTAAAAAAAATTAGGTTTATAACTTTTTGGTAATTTTTAATTTTTAAAAATTAAGAAAAAGTGATTAAGAAAAAAAAAACTCAAAAATCTACTAAAAAAATCAAAATCAAGCAAAACCTTTAGCTCTGTAAAATTAAAACAGCCTCACTTCATATACCCCCTCCTTATATATTTTTATCACCGTACTTTAAAAATATTACCGCAATTTTTAAAATTTTATACATAAAAAGGGACACAATAAAAAAATTATGGAACTTTATGGTTGATATGTCTGTATAATAAAAACTCAACTGGTTCAAGATTTATTTTGTATCAAATATTGCTAAACCTTTATTTATTTATTTTTTTAAATACATTATATTGTATATTATAGAATCACTAGTAAGCATGTTCTAATAAGAAAAAAAAACAGGTAACAAAGTTATTTTTGTTTGTGAAATTTTGATTTTGTTATTTAAAATTGATTGACCTAGATCAATTACTTGTAAAGCACTTAGCAACTATGTACGGCGGGCTACAATGGAAAGAGCTCAGTTGGGTAACTTGTGAGGGATCAATGCCATATCACAGTTCGTCACAAATTTGATATTATTGTTTTGATTCATTTTTTAACATAAATAATTTTTTTTTAAATATATAAGTTATTTTTTTTTAAATGTTGTTATTTATATGTTACAGTTAAAATTGCTCACAGCCTTCAACAGACATACATTTAATCCGTTGTTGATGTGTTCATATTTATTTATATAGATCCATTTTTTTAAATTTATTTATTTTTTAATAATGAACCCATTTCATTCATTCATTTATCTATATACGAGTTTCCATTTTTTCATTCTAACATTTAATTTATGTAACGCAACTGTAAAATTCATTTTCAACTCTGACGTTATCTAAAATTTAAAATCATTACCCTATCAAGCAGTTTATACATTACGAATAAAGCAGGTCTTATGTCCTTAACTTTTATCAAATATTTCTGAGGCGAAACTGTGAGGAGTTTTAGATATGTGACGGGTTCTAGAAGTGGTAATGCAAAATGCAAGGAGCCATCAGAACGTCCTTATACTGCCAAGCCTCAATAATCCATAGGCTTATCCTCCTGTCATCAAAAGTTAAGCTAATCTGCCTCCATCAAGTTCAATGTCTTATCCCCCGTCAAATGTATTTAGCCATTAACAGCGTTAATAGTTTATGACTTAATTGATCATCAATTATTTTTATAATTATAGTTTTTCGGAGCTGGTCACAAACTCATTATTACAGATAAATCCATTTTACAAATAAAAACATTTCCGATTCCTTCAATGTATTGTTGGTTGATATTATTCAGTCAATGAAAAAAAAAAAAAAAATTCTATTTTTTTGTGATTCTGTAGAAGTGACACAAATAAAAACAAATTAATATTACCTTTTGTTTTAAAATTATATGTTGGAAAATTCGAAGATTTCGTAAGTACATCAACCGTCCTTTGGTTCATCACAGATGTGTAAAAGAACACAAAATAATTTCAGTATTAGTTTTTTGCCAAAGTTAAATAAAGAAAACTAGAGTTCAGAAAATTCAGTGTAATTTGGGGCTTGTTAAATTCATTTAAAATATAT
>NW_027110335.1:1292371-1319748 GCF_000696795.3 Halyomorpha halys
TATATATTGTTTATAAACCTCTATAAAATTTTGTGTTTTAGAATTTCTGAAGGTAAATATTACAAATCTTCGTGAATGTGATCAGAACATATCGGGCAGTGTTTGATTTTTCCGATTCAAACTCTTTTTTATTTTTTCTTCTTTTATTATTTAAGAGATTCTTTAATATTTTGTATCCTCCATTGTTTATTGTTGTTAGCAATGAGAACTAGTTATTGATTTCAAATATACAAAATTAAAGGTGCTCTAAGGGAATATTTTTTTTTAACAGGAGTCATTTAAGTCCTGTTGTACTAGGTTATTCTTGGGTTCAAAGTAAAATATTTTTGACATGCTAAATGTCGTAAGTATTGGATTGTGAACAAGCCTAAATTTATAACCTTTATCTTTAAAACCTTCCAGGATTATATTATTTTATTTATTACTTTATTGAAGTTTTAATAACGTCCAAACTCAGCTGGCCTATCGCGTGACGTTATTCTTAATTTAGCAGACTCTCAACCATTTTAAATGTTAAATCGTTTCAACATAATAAAAGAAGGAAATATTTTTCCAATCAACACACTTCAGCATGTTAAAATAAATATCATGAACATCCTACTATTTCAATGAGAATAAGACCTATCTTATATTAATGACAGCTTAATTGTGCATTCATTTACTAAATTTAATTCAAATCGTTTATGCCACTTTTAGAAAAACCTAAGAGAAAGTGTATAATCGTCATTTTCCAATCCTTCCTTCGTTTAAAACCTTCTGTTTAACCATATTTTGCCTCTACACTGAACCAATATTATAATAGTATAGATAATATAAATATTGAACATTTTCATTAATTATTTGTGAATATTGTAACTACCTTTTTTCTGTCTTTAATTATTTAGTTTTTTTCTGTATCAAAAATTAATGAAATACAATTAATATATAATATAAGTTGTAATTAAGGACAGCCAATACTGTGTAACGTTATAATTGTTTCTAAATGGACCGAGTTCCAAAATAATAAACTATTTTTCATTCATTCACTCTATTAAATCATAGCCCACAGAGGTGTTTCTAATTAATTGTACATAATTAATTCGAAAATTAATCTCTTTACTTTAATTAATTTTGACGAGTTTCTTTACAGCTGATAGTAATCCTTAACGAACACTAATTATTTCTATTTTCTTAGGCATGTGATTTTAAATAGTAAAGCTATTTATCAGCCCGGTATAATAAATTAAAATGTCCGCTTGTCGGGATAATCCTTTAAACAAAAAAAAATAACAGGAGGTTACACTCTCATTAAGCATACATAAATCACTGTTTTGTTCCCTGGAGCTTTACTGGAAAATACAGACGGGTAATTGTTTAAAAGTTTATTCTAAAAGGAATTCATTAAAAGTTTAACAATCAGATCTGGAACCGGGTATCCATTTTAATTGGTCTGACTCGTCATCCGACCGAAAATGAAACAGGGGAAAATTCCATTTATATCTTTCTACCAATTCATATTTCCAAACCGTACCTCGGACTTGGGTATCGTGTTACCTTCCCCCTTTGTTTTTGTTATTTCATAAATATCTCGATTTCCGTAATTAATACTCGATTACATTTCCTCCTCCCCATCTGGCTAATTATTACTGTATCTAATTTGAACATAATTAAAAATGATTAAAAAGAACCAACACGAATTGATTCACCGAGTGTAGCGTTACTGGTGAATTTCGAATTAATTCCTGGTTGGAAAATGTAATTTTTTATGATATATCTCATGAACTAACACCTCAATATTAGGATGTAATAAATGAAGCCATGGAGGCACGTGTAGGTACCACTTAATCTTCTCACTAAAAATTGTTTTCTTTTTCTTTATAATCGCATCTTAATAGTACTAAATGTTTTTTTAAACCAATTTCCACATATATTACAAATCTTCCGGTTGACAGAATCACTTGGTGAATCCAAATAATTTAGTTCTTAGTCGAAATCCATCGCAATAACAATATACACAGTGATCAGCGTATCAAGAGGGGTGTAGGAGGTGGCAGGTACCCCACCCTCAGTGAAAAAAATTATTAATTTACTAAAAAATATTTTTTTCGAGCAAAAACTAATGGTAACAACATATAAAGCATTACGGCAATTAAATATATTGTGCTTAAAATTTTGGTTTCATTATCCTTTTCCGTGCTGAAATGTGACCATCTTTTTAACTATGGCTTCCTCCGCCCTCGTTTTAATTCTGGGTACGCTCTTGACAGTGTTGTCGATTGGGTATATTCCTTTACTCTTAACATTAGATAGAGTACCCCGTACATCTGGTGTTTTCTCTAGATGGTACTTGCTACTTTTTTGAAAATATTCACAACCCCTTGACCCTTTGAGGCGCCACTAATGTTCCCTAGATGAAGATTATCTATTAACTTCAACTTATTTCTCAACCCGATATTGTTAATACATAGTATATGTAATACATGAAAGCGTCCATTGGTATTAATGCCTGAGGTTGAACTGCTGACCTTTAGGCTGAAAAAGGAATAAGGTATTTTGTTATTTGGTAATCCGTTGGAGCCTGTAAGATTGGACCCGAGCTGACTATTGACTATTTAGACGAGACGAGAGACGAGAGCTGGCTCTGGCAGAGGCTGCAGATATCGCCCTGCCTCTACAATCTCATTACAAAGCTCTCACTGTTCCTTTTCCCTAACCTTTCAGAAACAGTTCCTTCCGAATATTTCACTTTTTGTGAGTATTCTGTATAAATCCACTCTCTGCACCCTACTGAAATGGAGTATATTTAAAATTTTTATATTAAAACATTGAAGTTGATAATAATACCTGTAAAATAAATAATATATATATTTTTTAATCATTTTGAAAATTACATCATATATGGTTTCCCAAGATGTCATCTTTCAGTCGGTGGCAAAATAACACATAAAATGATAGATATATGTGAAATATATTAATTAAAATTTTGACTATTAGGGCGTTGTGGAGGTTATTATAATCCAATGAAAAATACTAAAATGAAAATAAAATATAATTAAATAATAAAAAGAACTTTGAAGTTATTAAGAACAATAACTAAGCACACACGCACATATATAGCTAATTTTAATCGCAATATGATGAATGATTATGTGCAGTTAAGAAAAAATGCAGGCAGATATTATTTGGTAAATCAAAATCAGTTAATTAGAATCATAGAAGTAAGAAAGTACCCAGTCATTTTTTTATAACTTTTCTTTGCGGTTGGTTTATTTATTTGTTTTTCTGGTTTAGCAATAATTGAAAGTATAATAATTTTTTTTATGCGTAATGTATAATTCTTAGTTTAATATTAAAAGGCAGAAGAATTATCTTCAAAGATTTCTGTTTACAATGAAGCAGCTTTTTGGAAAATTGTCATTGAAATAGAAACTTATGCTATTTTTATATTTATGAGAACTTGGAGAATATTCTAATTGTGTTTCATATAGTTTAACAAATCAGCATCAATGACCATTCCAATAAAAAATAATAATAAAAAATACTAAAACACTCAATATGGCCGTTTTACAGAAAATCGACGATAAATGGACTAAATTTGTTAAAAAGATAACTTTGTTTTCCTCTGGCGGAATCTTCGCTGGTGAATATCCGATGCCTTTATTATCACAACTAATAACACTGTTCATGAAAGAGTTAGTAACGTTTTTGATGTTAACCAGAAATCAGTTCCTGGTGGTTTTAAAGTTGTTCTAATTAAGACGATGAAAACCAATTGAAGTGCCTAGAGTTGAAGAGCACATCAAAAGCACAGTTAGTTAGTTACCTTTGGCTTCTTTGGATAGCCCGACTGACAAGCCAACTTCAACCAACCATTACCTTCCACCGAAATTTATAACTTCTAAAGGAGAGTTGTACTTCCAATAGTATTTTCTCAATTTATCAATTACATCATCAAGTTTTACGTTATAAATAATTTTGAACCTATTACATTATTTAAGATCCAACTGTATATAACTTAAAGAACATTGGAGACTAAAGTTTTCCTTTGCTATTCAAATTTACAAAGCTTTCGAAAAACATGATTATGTGTGATACATCCCACTAGTTATTTCACCCCAATTATCGATTAATTTAATGGAAACTACGTATAATAACTGGTCAAAATTGATGAGCCTGCCAAGTATCGTAAGAGTTAATAAAAAATGGCGGCTGTTTCAAAATGTTTAAAAAAAATTAATTATTCGTTTGGAGCTCCATAACGTTATCACTATAAACAACACTACAAAACCTAATAAGACGTTATTTAAAGCAAAGTACATTTGCTAAAATATGAGCCCGAACAGAGTTTTTTAAGTTCAATAGTTTCCGAGATGCAGTATTTTTAAAAACAAAATTCCATGAAAAATGTACAGGAAAAGGGTAAACGTAACAAACTACTTTATATAGCATTAAACTAGCTTTAATTTGAGTGTTAATTGGCATATATACATACTATGGTTTCTGAAATATAGATTTACCAGAATAAATTTACTAATATTAATTTTTTAACATGTATTTTATGAAATTTTGAAAAACATATTAACTCAGGAACTATTGGTCGTGAGCTGAATGTAAAAATTTTTTTTGACATTTTGA
Source organism: Halyomorpha halys (assembly GCF_000696795.3). NCBI lineage: Eukaryota > Metazoa > Arthropoda > Insecta > Hemiptera > Pentatomidae > Halyomorpha > Halyomorpha halys. The sequence goes on from NW_027110335.1 coordinate 1,296,986, forward strand.
AACAGCCATAATATTTTATTAGCTCTAACTATACTTGGTAGACTCATCAATTTTGACTAGTAATTATACCAAGTTTTCACTGAAGTAATCAAAAATTGCTGTGAAGTGACTGACTCCTTCTCCTTTTGAGCTCTTGTACTAAGCCGAATTCGAAGTTGGACAATCAAGTAAAACATTTGACTTAGCTAAGATGAATTTTCCTCTAACCTCACTTAATATATTCAGGAAAACAACCAACACTTAGATAATTTAACTAAATAAGTTTACTACTTAGCGACAATTGTAGTATATTGAGCATTTAAAAAGTCTATTTGGAAGTTATTAATTTTTTAATTTACCCACAAATGTAAATTGTAATTTAAACAGAAAATACAAATATATATGAAACTTGTTGACCTAATGCTAGAAAAGCTCTAGTGCGGATGTTCTAATTGCTTTAACGGTACTCCAATGTTTTCCTCAACTTTTTTTGGGTATACTCGGTCAACTACACATTCGAAAGCGTCGAACACACTGTTCAGAAATGAGTTGGGAATACATTTACTGCTTATTCCTCTCCACTCGATTCAGTTTCTGTCATTAGCATCAAATTTTAGCAGATCACAATTACTAATAAGCGAAAATAAGCCACGTATAATTACTTGCCCATACTACTCGTACACCGTATAGTATAAAGTCCTGTTTAATCGAAAAGTCAAACCGCCGAATGGTAAAGTAACGTAAAAATCGCTGAGCGTGTTAGTGAAAATTTAAACGCCGGTTGACGCTTCGCCATGGACAAAATCAGAGAAGCAGTGAAAAGCGGACAGTTATTAGCATGTAATTTGAAGGCTTGCCGCGGATCCGGTTAAAGGAATATAAACAACGCTTTCATTACCATCTGTTACAAGCCCTCGGCAGACCTCATCAAAAAGAATACACGGGAGAGCGCTGGCTGCATCCGCTCTGATTGGCAGATTTGCATAAATATTGCTTTCCTTCGCCCTATTGCCAGCTCCTCTTGGTTCCAGTAAATGAAAATAATATGACTTGTGATAGGTGTTACAAAGGGGTTATTATAAAGTGAAATATATTTCAAAACAAAGTAGTTTGTGCAATATCCAAAAATATTAAAAAAAATTATTAATAATAAATACGTTAATAGTTAGGAAAAAAAATCGATTTATTAATAATAAAATATTTGGCCCGAAATAGATATGCATCTTTTCATACCATACTCCTTACCCATCCTAATACATTAGTTCTTAATCTCTCATCCTTAACAACCCCCTCTGAAAAGAAGAAGGCTACGGGACCTTCTATTTTAAATTAATATTTGAAGTACCACCGTTGGGCAGTCCCTTCTGTAGATTATCCAAGTGTTTGAAACATTCCTCATATTTACTTATTGTACTTTTTTGTATATTTGTCAATTATAATTAATAAAACTTTCAATTCTATAACTAATATTTTCTCCATATAGAAAGTCGAAAAACAAAGCTGATTACTGTCTCCTTTTATTTTTTAAACATATACGTGGAAACGGTCCCAAGAGAGTGGAATAGAAACGTTGTGGTAGTATTTATTTATAAAGTTTAGTTACTATTATCAATTTCAACTTCGCTAATAATTTACAAGTACCAATTAAATAAAATCGTTTTCAAGGCTGCTGTGCACTTGTTTATTGTTGTAAACAGCTTCGAGAAAATTTTTATTCTGATTGATATAATGAATTGATTAAATTTCAATGTTTTATTCCTCTAATGAGCGTTTCAAATCTCATTGTCATGTCGTAGAGGAGGGAAAGATTAGTACTGATCTTTCCCTCCTCTACGACACAACCCCTGATGAAGACCTGAAACTCAGGTCGAAACGTCGACATAAAATAAATAAATATGGTTTTGTTTATTTATGTTGTTCTTTGCTGACCGCACCCCCCGACAAACTTCTTCAAGCATTAATCTACGGTCAACTATCTACACCTCAATATTTTCTTATTTATGTGTTCTAATTAAAATTGTATACAGCCTTCGATAAAAGGATATTTTTTTCCATTGTATATGTGTTATTAATTATTTAAATAAATACATTTTTTGAATTTTTTTGTTTATAAATGAACACATTTCTGAAAATCGTCCGTTATTTAATAAACATATTTATAACATTTTAAATGGAATGGAAAGATAGAGTAGACCTGAGCCGTATCGATGTGCTAGATCACAAAGAGGAAGCCCTACCTTAATACAGCCAGTTAATTAGCTCTTTGCATTAGCTACCTTCCTTGTTTGTTTACCCAACGTATTCGCTAATAATGTTGCAAACAGTGTAACAAAACATCGTGTATTCTTACCGTTCCGGACAAAATAATACAACAGTTTGGTGTAGAGCTTACCCCAAACCGTGTAGTTGACTCCAGACTACTGGACCAACTCCAGCCCCACATTAATTTTCCCCTCTTCAAAGGGCTTATATTGTCCTCTTTTTCATCGCTTTCAACTTGACCGTTATTAGGTGGCAGTATATTGGAAATGGCTGTTTTTACTGAAAAGCAATAACCCACCGATATATTATATTGACTGAATAAATAATATTTACTTCTTCTTCTTTTTTTTTTTTTTTTCTTTAATTTACCGTGTAAAAAATATATACGGAATTAGAACCTTTCGAACACGCTGAGAGGAAATGAAGAGCGCAACACAGTCCGAGTAAATAGATAGATACCTGTCGGTAAATATTGAAACTGCGAAAATTCCCTCATTCCAGCAAGAAGTAATATATCTGTTACTGAAACGGTCAGTAACAGATATATTACAGATATATTGATATATCTGATTAATATATATATATATAAATATATTGATATATTATTAACAGAGGAAACATGGATTGGACCACTCTCGTCCCGCGTTTTCATGAATTTAAATACGTTCATAATTACGCTTTTGGTTTGAGAGTGAATAGTATCCCCCTCTATTCACTTTACTTGACATGGTAAACTTATAATATTACGATATTAATGAAAATTATTTTGGAAAAACTGATACCAGGAATTTCCATTTGTAAAATAGCAGAAGTACGTCGAGGAAAGAAAGGGAAAGGTAAGGAAGTCTAGTCAACCGACTAAGTCAATTCTAACAACCACTTCTGACTATCCAAAACTGTAAGGAGCCTGCGCAGTATAAGATTTGGGAGCGAAAAAGACGTACTACGCATGCTCCGTACAGTAAGAAGTGGTAGTTGGAACAGGCCTAGTAGAGTGAAGAGTGGGGGGTTGGCGAGGGAACGTTTGCCACTGCGCATCTGCTCTCTCCCTTTACTCACAGGCAAACTCATCTTGGATGCACTATACAAGTATTACTGACTGATACACTACGAAAAGATCCGAAAAGAAAACGCTCTAGAAACGCCTCTACATTAATATAATTAGTAAATTTCACAAATTGAAAAAAATTATAATATTTGTTTTATTCTATGTACCCTTAAACGCAAAACCTCAAATTATAAGGTTGTGCACATTTTTTTTCGATTTATTACTATTATAATCGATTTATTATGAATTAAGTTAATTATTGAAGAAATGATCCCGCAATTTAGGTTATTAAATAGTCAGTTTGCGGCTTTAGCGTACTTGCTCAGCCTCCACTGGCTCATTATCAGTGATGCGGCGGGAGGGATGCGTTGGGATCTTCTGAGCTCTGCTCTACCCCTCACACGTTGGGGATAGAGTGGGCTCAGGGATCCTTAGGTCGATTATGTAGATATTATATATAAGTGTAAATGTGACTAGTGATTATATTATTTTATCATTATGTTACTATATTTATTTATTTTTTCATACACATAGTTTGATTATGTTCATTTTGTTTATCCTTCTGTTTGAACAGAATCCGAAAAAGTTGGGATTCAATGTGGGCTGACGTACCACTCACCAATAAACTGAGAAATGTAAAAAAAAACACACACACAAAAGTGGACAAGTGCCATAAGGGGAAACGGAAGAGAAGAAGTGGTTGTTGCAAGAGTAAGAATAGGATATTCCAAATTAACACACCTCCACTTAATCACAAAAGAGGACCAGCCTATATGCCAAACCTGTCATTCCCCATTATCAATAAAGCATATAATTGAAGAATGCTCATCATTTCGTCAAGCCTCCGAAAATAATAAAATTCCTCGTACAAGAGAATTGGCCCTTAAAGATTCAGCAGAATCCATAGACAAAATAATAAAATTTCTGAAAGAAACTCAACTTTATACAAAAATATAATCCACCAATACCGACCAGTGTAAAAAGGAAATAGTCTACAATCAACTATCAAATGTCAAAGACAAGAAGATAAATAAAGTAAAAAGTGTGTAATAACCTAGATGTTGATCGCCCTGAATAAAAATCTAATCTAATCCTTCTGTTTGTATATATTTTAAGAGAGATTTTTTTTTCATGCATGTATACATCGGGACCTGCTCGTGTTATACTGCAGGTGTCCCGAGTGTAATTTTATGTTTGAAATTAATATTGTGTGGAAAAGGGGGGCTGGAAATCGTGAGACTTTCGCTAATTTGACATGCATATATTTCCTTATATTTATAAAATATTAATCCCTGGAGGGGCAGATAATGTTAGTGTGTTAGGCGTAAAATTATTTATTTGTGATAATATAAAACATAACAATGGGGTCTCATAGACTAATTAATGGCTTATCTGCTGAATGACGTTTTCGCCGACGCGGTGACGTCTTCTGGGCCGCTTTCTCGTCCAGGTGTGCGGTGGAGAATATGGTGAACACCACGTATCTTCCCCGTGTCTGTAAAAGACGTCTTCGTTCTTCAAGGGCTGGCCAGCGTGTCCTGGAGCCTGGCGTAATGGTAGGGGTAGGCCAGGTCCTAGCTTGCATGAGGCTTTAGGCTGGGGCGGCATTGCAGTCGCGGCGTCTTCGGGGTCTTCCGGTGTTCGCGGCAAGGGGGGGCATTAGAAAATGAGACCCCCGACCCCGACTTTACATAAATCAAAAAAAGAGCGAAAAAATCGGATGACTTAAATCCGACAATGCATTTATTTATTTTTACTCCTATTTTATTTTATTTTAGTATGAATGTGATCATTCATCACTATTATCTATTCCCCACAACTGTGTGGGAGATTGTAATATATATCAGTAAATAAAAAGTATTTTTTATTGTAAAAAAAAAAAAAAAAAATACTCAAAAGAGAATCTTCTTTGCTTCATTAAAAATATCGTACTAAATAACAAATAATGTTGTGTGTTGTTCTTGTACGAGAGCTACAAACTCGAGATTATTCTATAAATCGTTAGAGTAAGGAGCGGATTACGTTAGCCAGCCGTATGAAGTTGTAAGAGGGGGCGATGAGAGATAGGGACTTTATATATACATATATTGAGAGATGTATGGGATATAGACATATATTGGATCCGGGTTAACAAGATACCTGATACCGTAGTAATAAAAAAGTGCTCCCACTTTGAGGAATGTGTATGATAAATTTTTAAGGGGCTATTTATGAGGCTCTCGTTACTGATAAGGCATTGTTAAGGGCCCGTCCTATAGCCCCAGCTAATGCCCCATAGAATTTCATATCCGATAGTTATCCCGTCTTCCCTCCTCACTCAGCCTTTAACAATTTTATTTAATTGAATTTATTCTCTCCCCCCTGCTCTCATCCTTCTTCAATGGCTAAACTTGTGATAATTTGCCGTTGGTGGACAAGAAAGGCATTACTAATTAAAATTACATTTTTTTTTTTTGTGTGTGTGTGTGTATTTCTCGACGGGTGAGAAAGAAAATATTCCTTGCTTATTTGTTATCTACTTCTCCTATAATAGATTTTTCTGTTGAATTTATTTCGTTTCAAGACCGCAGATATAATTAGTTTTTTTTCCAATACCGATTAGGCCTTATCAATTGCTTTAAACGAGTATATTCACAAATCCTATAAAAAAAATACACTTTTTTTAGTTCACAATTTTAATTAGATTTAATTTAATTTTTAAGTAATAATAATTTATAAGCAACAAATAGAAAAGGGTGTTAATTAAATTAAACGTAAATAAATTAATATTGGAATAAGGTAATACGGTCATGAGTAGTATGGAGGAAAATAGTCCGAGTGGCGGTCAATAAAGGTATCAAAATAGCAAAAGAAAACTGTTTATTGTTAACCAATGTTTCGCCCTACTTTTCAGGGTTTCCTCAGGGCTCTCTGATGGTAGTACAAAGGTCAACTGAGTACAATAAATAGTTTTCTTTTACTATGTTACTACAACACCAGGACCATTTTCCTCCAAAGTAAATACATTAAGCTCTGTGATTGTTTAATAACAGATTCTTAACATGTTTAAGGTTTTATTGTTAATATTGGTATTTGGTATAACTTTTTAAAGAAATAATTGTTGATTTATTGAGTTTATATGTTGTAAGGAAATGACCGTTTTTTTTTTTTATAATTTTAATAGGTAACTGTTATATTATTTTGATTATTGTTTTTTTTTTTAAGATTATTTGACGTGAGCAACTTGCCTGTAAGCAAAATACGTTTGTTTTAATAAATTGTGATTAGTAAATAATTCAGGTATGGTAATAAAACATATTAGTGTTATGAGTGAGAGATTAATATGGCAATAACATGAAAACATTTTTTAGGTTGTCTCCTTGATAATGGTCTAAGGGCCGAAACGTTGGAGAATTATAATAAAGTCAGTTAAAAGTAAAGTGGACCATTTGTAATTTTATTCTTTCTATTTTTTTTTTTTTTTATTAATTTCAGAATTATTTCAAATTTGACTCTACAGGAGATTTGTGTAGTTGTTTATTTTTGGAAATAACGTAAATAATGAAAATTAGTTTGTTATCTAAACGGGTTTGGTCTAAAACAAAAAAAATAAAGTGATTAAGACCTAAAAATTATATGCTACATTAGACAACCAAAAAGAGAACTAAATGCTACAACCACTAATAGTAACTATGATTTTGGTTGTTAGTAGAAGTATTTATTTTCATACTTTTTTGTTTCATTTCCAAGTTTTATTTTTACAATTACTAACACCCATTTTTCGATAGGTAAAAATTCATAAATGAGTAAACATTAAGTAAACATAAGTTTTTTCAAACCATTATAATACCTTAATTTCTAGATTATTATTGTTAATAATTAACCTTTGTAATCATGTGAGCAGGTAGCTCAGTGGCCACTAACTCTAAGGATTCGGGTTCGAATCCAGTTGTGGTAGATATTTATTTTTTGTTTCACTGTAGCCGTAAGTCAGCCCTGTGGATTTGGGAGTCTTCTGGGGTCTGCCCAGTCTCATGAATGGGTACTCTTAATGAATTAAAAATCTGACGGTCGAGAGTGATTCTGACCAAATTAATTTTCACAGCCTTTGGTATAATGACGGTACAGTTTCTTACAAATTATTGCATTCCTGACCCTTCTTGGGTTGTAGTGGTTCAGATTTAATTTTTAACTTTTGTTACTAAACAAAAAAAAAAAAAAGTATAATACCTCCTTTAAATATTTATTTTTACGTCACAAGAGAACGTCGAGTAAAAAATCGAATTCAAAATCCGTTCGTCTGTCATCCGTCATTTTTATCAAACTTACAAAGCTAATTTTTAGGAATTTTGGCACATGTCTCAAAACATACACTGATGTATCTTGAAACTACAGCATTACTAGCTTGTTGTTTCAAAATTTCTGTTGTTTTTCATAGGTCACATCTCGGCTATTTATGTAGATACAGGAAAATGAAGTCTTTTTTATTTACTTTCTCAAAAAATGTATATACATTTCATAAATGTACATGAAAATGTACATACATGTTCATACATAGATATCTATTGAATGAGGACACTTTTTTTTCGTGGCTTCCTTTTTATTGTTTTTATTTACTTAATTAAAAAAATAAATCATTTTTTAACGATTTGCAACGCTTTCTTATTGGAGTTAATTGAAATAGAACAGTGTTAAAAATCAATAAACATTTTTACCTTTCATTAGCAATTTATTCATGTTTATGTATATACGGATTGTGCATATACACACAGACACATTGGGATAAAGAGGACGTTAAGCAGAGAGGTAATTAAGCGGAGTATATGATTGAGAGGGACACAGATGGGGCGGTGAAAGAGATGGGAGATAAAGGCCCCCCCCCCAGATTGGACAAATAGCCACAGACTACTGCTGTAACGAATGGGCAGATATCGGACAGTCAGCAATATTCTTATCTTGCGTCCCTCCAATCTTGTAATTACCCTCCAGTTCTGTAAACAACAAGACCAATGGGCTCTGTTCGTCTTCATTCTGCATTCCATGTATCGGGTCAGTATTGGAATGCTCTATAGGAGGGGCATAGTTAACTAGTGAGCGTATTTAAAAATCAAAGGTGTGACGAAAAACAGAATTCATAAAAAAAAAAAAAGTAATGTTAATAGTTATCAAAATAAACGATTTTTTCAATATGCTATTAGAAACCTAGCGTATTTTGTAAAGTGAAAACATTGTATTTATTTCTATTCAGTTTGTACATTTAATAATTAGTATATCTTACAAGTACCTACTTATAAGCATAGATAACTACGTATTTTAGTAATCAATCTTTTGGTTCAAACAAAGTCTTCTAATGTTTAAATTAATACAATTTTATCCATTTTAGTATCAAAACATTTTTATTCCATTTATAAAGTTGAGATATATTTTAACAAAAAAGGTGACTGTAATAAATAATTTTATTTTTTAATTCAATGTGAAAATTGACTCATTAGGGTAATTTGTGTACTCATTTAAATAACCTGGGCAGAATAGGCTGCAAGAAGTTGTATTAAGATTGTCCTTGAGGATGGCAAAAGTACCCGAAACGTCGGACCTAATAAATTTTTTTTTTTAATTTTTTTTATTTATGGTAATTTACGACTGTACAAATAATAAATACAATAAGTAAGTATGTTGTATGTTTCATGTACACTTGAAAATCATAGGAAGGAATCACCCATTGGTGGTACTTCAAGCATTAATTTAAATTAGAAGGTCCCGTGGCCTTCTTCTTTTCAGACGCCTCGGAGAGTTATCAGGGATTGTTAAGGATGAGAGATTAAGAACTAATGGGTTAGAATAGGTAAGGAAAAGCATATCTATTTTGGGCTAAATCTGTAACAAAAGGGGTGTTAAGGTCTTTGTGGATGAGTTTATTTGTAACGAAATAAGGGAGCATCAAGGATTTTACGTAAGGTTTTGAATTGTAAGATTGGATGCGGGAGGAATTTGATGGTTTGGTAGCGCCCCAGAGCTAAATTTCATATGTCCAAATTGGTCTGATTATCGTAGTGTATAATATTTCTTTGTAGTGAATGGGATGTTTAGAGCGTTGGTCCAGAAGATGTAGCAATCGAAATCTACTAGCATTTTCTTCTCGTTTCAGTCTTGTATGTGGAGTCTACTAAGTTAACACTGTTCTGGTGCAAGCCTTAGGGTTAGTGATATCACAGCAATGTAGAACGTACTGTAATAGACAATCGTAATGTTTATAGACATTAATCCCAAATTGTACGGTGTATATTGCAGTGTTTTTAATAATTAGTTAAAGAATTTTTTTTTTTTATATATATATCTTTATTGAAATTTACAACTGTATATACATATATCCAGCAAATTTTATTTTAGTTTATATTGGAGCGATACAGGCGTGTAAAGAAACTACCTCACTCTATTTTTTTACTTTAGCAGGTCTTGTGGCCATCTTCTTTTCAGGTGCCTCGAGGATTGTCAGGAATGGTTAGAAACTAGTGGGTTTGGATGGTTAGGGAGTTTATAATGAAATGAGCAGTACGAAGGATTTCGGATTTTAAGGATTGGATACGACAGGAATTCGAGTAAAAAATCTGTTTTTTTTTTTTGTTTTTTTGTAGCATGTCTATTCATACAATGAAGTTATGAAATTTCGCCTCAATATAGTTGTCTTATTCATTAATCCTTAGGAACCTCAAAAATACATATCATTAACAGGTAAAAAAGTATAATATAATAAAATATATAAACAAATGCCAACTTTAACTAAAGGAGGGAAGATTGTGAGGGTGATAACTATTACATAGAAGAGAAAGGATTAGTGAATAACATAAAACTAAATTCTATTAATTAGTTGAGAGGGACCACGCAGAGAGCGAGCTCTCACGCAAGCGACGTAAATCCAGGTGCCCTCTGGGTAATTGATGCCCTATTTCCCCCGTGGCCAATCACATACCCTCGTCGGCGGATAGTGGTCTGCCTTTCTTCTCCTATCAGGGGAAGTGAGGGAGGATTGAGACCTTTCCAAAGGATAGCTCTATTTCTGGAAGTTCTGTATTTCTTATTGAAATACCCTAGAAGGTTTACTACAATATCGAAATTATTTCAAATTTATTAAACTCATGGTGTCAAAGTTAACTTGATCTTAAGTAAAAGTTTTCAGATTCTAGTTAAATGGCGAGTAATAGTGAATCCACCTTTCTAAGCGTTATTGAAAAACAAAGAAGCGGCGATTTTTAAATTCTATATGCATCCACCATTATATGGAGACCTCTAGAAATGAAAATAGAGGGAACCTAACGCAAATGAATACGAAGAAGGAATGATACCGATAATGATCAAAATTAAACAATATTATTTTTATACTATGTATTTTGGTTTATTGTTCAAGTTTCAAGTTCAAGTAGTTCGTATTGTTCACTATAACCACCATACTAGGAAAATTAAAAACCTTATTTCTTTAAAAACATTATCAACACGAAGTAACGAATGCAATAGAACTTAATTATTTTTGGCGGGCCCTCAGAATCAATCTCGACTTTCCCACTCTGGCTACAACAGGTTGGTAACCTTTAGGATAAGCCATGTTTACTGCCCTATGTTTGGACGTTAAATTCCAAATAAAAACATGTATGTCCTCTTAATTTATAATTTTCAATTACATATTACGTTGTTGCCGACTAACAGACAGGTTTGGTTCTTCATTTCTTTATCTCTATGTCCTCGTTTGTATTCCTAAGTCTACTAACCGTTATAATTTACGTTACCATTTAATGCAACTAATTATTAACCGAATAAAAATAATTTTAAATTTATTTAAAAAAAAATTATTCATGATGATTTTTATTTTGGTCTAGATTCAAATTGAATAAAAAAATATTTTTATTTACTTAGGGTGTACTCCAGTAGTTGTTATCCTCATACAAACTAATTAAAATGAAGGCAGTTCAGAATAGCCAAAAAAATCGGATCATTTCAAAAATCACTTGATAAATGACAAATCTATCACCAATACATTTTCTCACTGAAGATTAATTTAATGAAAAGGTTAACTATAACCTGATGTTACATGTAACAAATATTGAATATATTTTTAAAAAATTAAAAATATAGCACGTAACTGCATTGAAGGGGATTCCATTTGTTTTTGCTTTTTTAAATCTGTCTCAATTTGTTATAGTGTGTCCGTTCGTTAAATCGCATGGTTAATATAGTGACAGAGGTATTAGTATTATATGTTGATGTCATGTTTCATTGCTAATACTATGATCCATGACAGCTACTCTGCAAATGGTGGTATTATGAGAATGATGTATAGCGTATCACTAACCCTTCGTCCTCAATATTGCCAAAATTATATATCTCCACTAACATGCAATAACATTATAATTGGAATCGAGTCTTACATAAATTTTGATTCATTATCATTTCTTTGAGTCCTATTTTTTATAAAGCAGTATAATATAAAAATATTAAATATTTTACAATATTTTTATGAAATAAAATAAACGAATAAGGTCAATTAAGATTTTTAGATACGTTGATAATAAGGTAAGGTGAGGATCACAGAATGGACAAAGATAGAAACAAGCAATAATATGATATTGATATAATGTAATAAATAATTATATAAAAAGAACTATAAGAATAACTGATGATAGTAGGTTTCATATAGTAAAAAATAAGATAATTAATATGTTCCTTGAAACTTTCTACCCAAAAAAAATTATTTTCAAGATTTGGTAAATTTCCCTTACAAATTTAAAAGAGAAAACAGAAAACGAAATGGTAAATGATAAGGAAAATAATAAAAAAAATTAATGGATTCAATTATATTAAAGGACTATCTGAGGCTATTAAGAAATCTTTTAAGGATTATGATGATGAGTACTCATTAAGTTATAGACCCTATAATAAAATCATAAACTTGAAGGACAGAATTGATACAAAAAATCCATCGGGATTGATATATAAAATTCCTTTTCTAAATTGTCCAGCTATACATATAGGTGAAACATGGCAATTGTTGGGGGACAGAATTTATCAACACAATAATGATTTAAAAACAAGGAGAAAGCCAAATAAAACAGCACTAGTACAGCTGCAACCAAAAACCAGCATACTTTTGATTTTGAAAATACTATGATTTTACATAAAGAAGGTGATACATTTAAAAGAAAAATACTTGAGTCCATTTACATATCAGAAAATATTAATTATACAGTGAATTTTAAAATAGACACAAGAAATCTGAACCAACACAAAGCAGAGATTCTAAGTAATATTAATTTATGAAAAATATGGAATAAAACTTATATTAATAATTATAATTAACCTTAATAGGAATTATAATAATAAAATAAAGAGGAAATTTAACCAAAATGTACTTGTAATAAATAATTTAAATGCTTGACCTGAGTGTTGTGTTACAAATATTGTTGTGATAAATTTTACTGTTGACAATGACAAAGAATTTTAATTTTTAATTTAATGTAAAAAATTGACTAATTAGGTAATAAGACATAATCTAAGAATTGCTTATAATGTCTCATAGGGTAATTTGTGGACTGATATAAATGACCTGGGCAGAATAACCTGCAGGAAATAGTTTTTTAAATGATTTGGTTCTAAAATTGTATTAAGGTATGATAATTTATAAATAATATTGTTATTTGTTTGGAACTGTTAAAGAGAAAATGTGTAATAAATACTGCCTGTTATCGATTGTCCTTGAGGATAATCAGACGGAAACGTCGGACTTATAAAGAAATAAAAAATTTGTTGAGACTAAAATGGATAAAAATGTATTTATTTAAACTATAATAAACGATTTTTTGTAACTTTAACTTAAAATTATTATGACTAGTTTTATTTTTAGTTAGTATGTGTATATGGTATGATTTTTTACTTATATACCTATTACCTATACCTCTTGAGTATGACAGATATTATTTCTTATATCATTATGATGTAATGTATAATATAATATAAGCAAGTTAATATCCAAATATAATATTTTCCTGTAAAATAGTCTGTTTTTAGTCCATGATTAAAGAGCTGATGCCCTCCGTTAAATAAGAATATTCCAGCTGACACTGAGAAAGTAATAACACACAGTATTACCTTTCCTTAAATGGTTTCTTTGGAAGGAGCTCGAATCAACAAGATCCAATTCTCTGGGCTGATTGACTAGGTTTGACTCAATCGCGGTTTTTTTTCCTCCTTCATCTGGGGATGATCGAGACGGATTCATTTCTGTCTTTGTGATTTAATTTTTCCTATCCCTTTAGCTATACGACATCAGGAGCTTATTACTTCTTCTCCCGTCCCCCAGCGACCTATCTCTCTCTCGTTCTGTTTGAATTAAGATTAAAAACAAAATACAAAAATAGACTGGTGGAAAATATTTTCTTGTATTTTTCATCAAACCTTTGGCCTTCTGTCTTCTCTTCTACTTTAGTAATAATGCTAATAACAAAAATATCCAAAAGGTCCCAAGCTTCTTTATTAAAGCATGTTACATGTCCAATGTTAATCAAGAACTAATAAAATGACAGCTTTAATTATAACTAATTAATAACAGTATAAAAAAGATTAATAATCATAACTTTCATACCATAATGTTTTTATCACGGCCTCTCATTAATTTATAAAGTTGACTATTATGCACAAGTCAAAATAAACTATATAACATAACCTATGAGAGAAAACATATTTCTTTACTAATAAATTGCATCCTAAAATAATCATAGCTCTGATTTTGATAACCAATCATTTTACAAAGAGAAAATAATACTTAAAAAATAAAATATTATAACAAAGAAATATTCTATTACATATATGAAAACATTAATTATACAGTTAATTTTAAGTCAGTCATCATGTTGGTATTACGGGATATGAGATGGCCGACAAAGCTGCTAGAGAAGCGCTAGTCCTCCCAGGTAGAACTGCTGCAATCTTAACTGCAAAGGAACATGCTCGCCCTTTAAAGGAATCTATTAATAAAAGACGGCATGCAATGTGTGATGAAAGTCCACCCAGTAAGTTGAAACCTATAAAGAAAGATGTGAAGTCCTGGATTACATCAACCCGAAGTAGACGAAGTAGTGATCACCCGACTCAGAATAGGACATACCCAACTGACACACAACCACGTCATAACAGGAGAGGCACCTCCAAAATGTTCAAAATGTAATGGCAATCTGACCGTCAAACACATTTTTGAAGAATGTCATCACTACACATCAACTCTGAACCTGTTAGAGATACCAACAAATGCCCCAATGGCGTTGAGAAACGACGAATCTGTAATTGTAAAAGTCATTAAATTCATCCATCAGACTAACATTAATAACCAGCCTTTAATTATTATAATTATCTATTCAGCTTGCCTTATTTTTAAAATTAGAACAGTCAGCTATCTGCTTTTCACCATCCTTTCCAATATCGTAACGATTATTGAACAAATTATAATTGCCACAAATTTAATTATAACTGGTACGCATCAGTACACCATACCAAAGCTATGACTAAAACAACTAGGCCTTACCAAAGCCAACAACCAACGGGCGTTGATGAGCAGGCTGTTAAACGCCCTTTCAAAACTAACAAACAAACAAGTCAGTCGCGAAAAACTTAAATACACATTATGAAGGTATCCTATGTAAAATTAATTGTTTTATAAAATTAATTATGATGAATATAGTTGAATTTTAGATATTTATTTTAAACTAAATTTTAATTTGTGGGGAATAAAATGATAATAAATCTAACATCGTTGTTCAGTTAGTTTATAAAATAGTGTTGTGATAAGTTAATGATAGTAAAATACAAAAATTGTGAAGAATATAATTTATTATTAAATGTTATAGTGGCAAATAAAAGTAAATTAAAACATATAATGTTGAAAATGTATTAGTTTTCCCTTATTCGTAACGTTTTATAGGTTTATTTTAACTGTGTTAAATTGACATTGACATAATAGCCTCCAAAGTTTTATAAATTAATGTGAGCCTATGATAAAAAAAATCATGGTATTATGAAAATTATAATTAATAATTTTTTTATGGTGTTGATAATAAATTATTATTAAAGAAGTTATTTTATTAGATTGCGCTTGATGAACGTAGGCCGAAACGTAGAATAATACATATAAGAGAGAACTATTGTAAACATCACATAATTTACATAAATTTTTGAGGTTAAAAAACTTCCTAAGACGAATGTAATCTATTTTATAATTTTATAAAATAAAATGTGACATATATGATATGGATGAAAATTATTGATAAAAATAAATATTTTTAAGATTGTGAAGGTGCACGTAAAATAACAATAAATAAAATATGGGACAATTGTCCCGAAACGTTGTACAACAATGAAGAAAAATATAAAATAAATTATATTCATTTTTGGAAGTTTTTTAACTTCAAACATTTATAGAAATTGGTATAATCAAACTTCCTAAACAATTTTTTTTATTATAGTAGAATATTAGCCATTTTAATTAAATAAAGATCTGGGCGATAATACTAAATAAATATGATATCTGAATAATATCTCGTCAATAATCTATTCGTTATCTCTAAGGTAGTATTTATAATTACTACACCGGTGGTTTAATTTTTTTTAAATAATTATTTATTATATCAGTAAATAATAAAAATAAAAGAATTTTCCAGAATCATTATACTAAGCCAAAAAAAAAAATTGTTTGCACTGTACTTATTTGAAACTTTTATCTTCTAATTTTTGGAAATTATTACTTTTTTTCATTTTCATATCCAAACCTCAGTCAGATACTCTGTTCGATTTCGGTTTTATAAAAGTATATTTTTTTTACAAAATGATTACTTATACATTTATAAAACATTCGTATGTTTGTATACAACACTCACATTAAACAGAAGATAAGGTAAACACGCGGAGTGAGAAAGTAATAGCTATACTAAAACCATTTTCTCATTTTAGCCACATTATGCAAATCAGGGTCGGAAGTACAAAAGGGCTCCCTCTCGAGGAACCGATATTTATTTTTCATTTATTAAAAGGAAATGGTGTGGAAAGCTCCCTCGTTCTTGAGGTAGTTGGATAGAAAAACTGCTCTAGATGAAAATCACAGGAATGAAAATGGGGGTATTATTCCTTGGAAACTTTTGTCTACATCTCCGTTCCCGGCTGGGAAAAAAAATAATCAAGGATCTTTTATTTATTTTCTTAAGAAGGAAAAGGATCGTAAAAAGGTAAATTTTTTTTTTCATTGAATGTATTATATCGAGTCAATAGAGTGACTTTAGTATTTGATGAAAAGGTATGATGAGATTCACAATTTGAATATAGAAATTTCTGCCCCACATTATCCTTTAATAATACCCCACTCATTCCTGTCGAACGGATCTGTTACCTATCATTACATTTGGATGAACGACTAACTTCGACTCTTCGCACAAGACTGAAAAGAACAAAAAACTGCTTGTCGATTTCGCTCTAACCTTAAATAATTACAAAAGACTCATTTATATGACCATAATAAGGTCTGTGTGGACATACGGAGTTGAGCTTTGGGGCTCCACTAAACCACCGAATCCCTCCTTATTCAATATTTACAATCCTAAATTCTTCGTAAAATCCTTACAAATCAAGTCATCTACCAGGACTTCAATGTTTTATATGTGGCCGATTTGGCCAGAAACAGATGCCAATCCTTCCATGGTGAACTTCTTAACAACCCAAACCTACTTTTTTACAATCTAGCTTCTCTTTCATTACCTGATAATTCTTCTAGGCGTCTGAAAAGATGATGGTCTTGAGATCTTCCCCTCTAGACATTTCATTGGATTTCTGTCAATAAATAGATTCCCCACATGTCTGAGTCCTGCCATTGTGATAATTAATATCAAATTTCTCATTGAGTATATTTTAATATAGGAATATGCACCAGTATGATCTGCATTTACCATATATGATACACACGTATGTAAAAGTCGAAAGAAAGCTGAAAAGAATGATTAATGTTGGTCATGCAGGGTTTGTAATTCCAGTTAGAACCAGATAACGTCGGTTAATGACCCCTATCCTCATCTGGCATGCAAGGTATTGTGAAATTCAGTTTATATGACATATTCACTGACAGAAGGGTAATTATGGATATATTATATAGAATGTTTTAAGCATATGGATACTGTTTATGATTATAAAATTAATACCGAAATCTGAATGCAATACTAAGGTTGGAAACAGCTCTCTTCAGACTTTATACCTTTTTCAGTAGTGCCTGAGAACACCACGATTTTTTTTTTTACTCCATTATTTATAATAAAATTTATAAAACTGAATGAAAGGTTGAGGAAATCTGTACGAAAAAATAATTAAAGGCTGATAAGAACCAGATATCAATCCTTCCATTACAGACTCCCTAACCACTCAAACCCATTGGTTTCTAATCTTGCCTCCTCTTTTATTCCGGACAATCCTCCGAGGCGTCTGAAAAGAAGATGGCCTCGAGACCTTATATTGTAAAAATGTTTTTAGAGTGCTACTATTGGGTAGTTTCTCTACATGCTTGTACCATACCATTATGATTTCATCAAATTTACTTGATGTATTAAAGTACAGTTGTAAATATCAATAAATAATTTTTTTTTAAAAATAATAAAAAGGCTGGTAACAGTTAGTTGACATTCGATGTATATCAGGAAAAGATGGTCGGGTTCTTGTCAGCAAAGATAAAATATAATAAATTATTTGTACCGATGTTTCGGCCTAAATTTCTGGTATTCATCAGGGCTAAAAACAATGTAACAACCTTTATTCAGAGAAACCTAAACTTAAAAATTATATTTATTTCTGTATTTACATGAA
The DNA here is from genome assembly GCF_000696795.3 of Halyomorpha halys. NCBI lineage: Eukaryota > Metazoa > Arthropoda > Insecta > Hemiptera > Pentatomidae > Halyomorpha > Halyomorpha halys. The sequence goes on from NW_027110335.1 coordinate 1,315,128, forward strand.
ATCTTTTTTTAAATCATTTATTTTGTATTATTCTTACTTCCACAATATTATATTTTATTTTCTATTAGTATTAACTACTATCCACTAAAGTTATTGTTATTATTATTATTATTGTTTTTTTATGTCTTACCGCACCACGACCATCTCAATTAAAGAATGATTCACAGTGTGTAAAAATTTAATGTCAGCAATTTTCAATTTTCATTAAGAGATTAACAGCGTCTTAGGATTTTCGAAAATAAAGTATTGCGAAAAATGTTCGGACCAAAAAAGGATGAATTAACGGGAGGATTTAGAAGATTGCAAAACGCTGAATTAAAATGAATTACCTACACCCGGTAAATATAATTCAAGTTATAGCATTGCGGCGTATAAGATGGACGGGTAATGAGCGGATTCCTAAAATGTTAATAAAAACTGAACCAACGGGTAGATGTCCAAGGGTTAGGCCGAAACGTAGATGGGAGGATTCCGTTAAAACTCATTTATTCATGTATGCAGAGAATGTTTGGTGGTATCGGCATCGAACCCTCGGGTTCGTTAGGCCTTCATTATTATTATTATTATTAATTTTCAATTTTCAATTTTCAGTACCTTGACAATGATCAAATTCCACAGAACATAACAACATTGCACAACACGTTGGTCTGACATTTGTCAGAAGAATAGAGCCCACACACCAAGAACAAAATAAAAACGCTAATGATTATAGTGAGACTATTTTACTCAAAACATTGTACACCTACGCTTCTTACATACTATAACATACTTTGGCCTAAGCTTCACAGATATACGAGACAGCAAAAAAAAGACCCACATGCCTAAGCTTCAAATTTATTAGTCAATAACTAAAACTATTTAGTACGTCAGGAAAATTATAAACTTATTCATTCATTATAACTCTGTTGGGGACTGAAAAGGAGCTGTATGAGCGATCTACTTCCCTAATTATGAACTGTAAACTTACTCTCTAGCATTCTTATCATGCCGGAATAGTCTTTACTTTTGATAGGTGTCAATGAAAAAAAGCTTAATACATTTTATAGTAATTATTTTTATCGAGAAATGGTTTTAAAACTGGTAAACGCCCCTCCTTAAAGGTTACCATTAAACTTACTGGAGTGATAAGAATTGGTATCGGAAAAGCGTGGAAATCCCATATAGAAAATAAATTGAATGGAATGATATGTTTTTCCTTTGTTGGGGCCGATTTCCTTGCACCCCACGTACGCCCAAGTCTCGCGTTGCAGTATCGGAACTCGGATGTTCTCGCCGTTAGCAAGCCCGTGTCAAGGGGTTGTCATTATAAGGGTCCATTGGTATTTGGAGGGTTGGCATGGGCGTTAACCGAAAGGGCGATGGGCGCCTAGCCGTAAAGAGCCCGAGGGAAGGGTAAGTTAACCCATAGCCCTAGGGAAAGAGGCCTTGAATGGCCCTACACCTTCCCTTAAATGTCCCTCTACTTCTTTTACTACCTCCAACTACTAGTCCATACTAGTAGTAGCATTCTATACTCGAGGTCGCTTCGGTTACTGCCTAGTAAGAATTTATTAATTTAATCCTTTATAAGGTAAAATTACTAGGCATTGCAAAATTTAAAAAAACCTATTTATTTATTATTTTAGATGTTTACTGTCTAGTTGTGGTGATTTAAAAATACAAAATCTGGTGTGGTGCGAGCATCATACAGCTTCCCCTTGCCATCCTACTTCGAATTGAAATTATTCCTTGCTCGTTTCAAAACTGATAATTACTAATTTTCCAAATAGTCCTTTAATTTAATAAAAATAATGATATTTCTCGTTTTAATATTTTGAAATATTTTATTTGAAAATTTTTGTTTAATAATTTATTTGTTGTTATTAACAACTGTATAAAAATATATATAAGTAAATTTGCTGTAAGTGATATAATGACATGACACAAATATTTGGAGAATCTACCCATTGATAAAACTTCAACAACATTTACAGAGGAGAAGATCTCGAGGCCATCTTCTTTTCGGACGCCTAGGAGGATTATTAGGTAATGAAGGAGAAGCCAGGTTAGAAGCTAATGGGTATGGGTTAGGGTTGTTGTGAAGTTTATCATGGAAGGGTTGGTATCTTGTTCTGGCTTAATCGGCAACATACAATCGGAAAACATACTAACCTATATTCGGAACATTGAGGTCCTAGAACATTGGATGACTTGATTTATGACAAAATAAGGAGCATTAAGGATTTTTGACTGTAAGGATTGGATACAAGCGGAATTCGATGGTTTAGTGGAGCCCCAAAGCTCAACTCCGTGTGATAGGCCTTACAATATTCACCTAGATCATCTTTTGTTATTCATTAGAAGTTTAGACCAATTGTCAAGTAAATGTTGTATCAGTCGGAATCGACGAGCAGTCTCCTGTCTTTTCAATCTTGCATGAAGATTCCATGTCCGATTGTCCAGATGTAGTCCTAAGTAACGAATCTGTTCCACAGGAATAAGTGGGGTATTACTAGAGGATACTGGGGCAATAGGTTATGGATTTACGACGAAGGGTACATGTGATTTGGTGGGATTTATTTTAATCCTCCGGTTTTGGCACCATTCTAAAAAAAAATTAAATATATAACAGTAAAGTACTATTTACATTTTGCTCTTTACCATTATTCGATGCTAAAATTTTATTGAGTTAGTCATTCTGTTAAACTAAAGACTTAAATGTAGGTTATGTGAAATAGAAGAAGTAATCATTTAACAAATATATTAACATAATAACAGTTAGCAGATAAAACGGAAAAACTAATGGTTTGTATTCTCTACTGACTGTTTATGTTGACGTGATGAGATAATTTGCTTCATGAAATATAATAAGTTAAAAACTTATTTTTCGAAAACGTTAAAGTTAGATTCCACAGTCATGACAGAAATCTGTGTTTTGATACCTATAATTAAAGCATTCAGGCGTTAAAGCATGAAATTTATTGTGAATTGAAAGTTTGGGCTTTACTGGTTTCTTTAGCGCTGATTTCATAAATATAAAAAAATAGTTAGGGAACTCTGTATCTTTAAATCAATAATCTTGTTATTAATTTATGTGAAGTTACCGCTACCTAGTTTAATGTAAGACACTTTAACCAACAATGTGAAAATTTTCATTTTTTCAGCTATAAGATTTTTATAACCGAGCACCATGAATATTGTTGGATGAATATTGAATCGTATCCATATTAACACACTAGCATATTAACTAATTGAGAAAAAATGAGCGAATACATTAATACTTAAACCACTTAAAATATATAAGTTAATAAAGTAAAATCTCTAATAAGTACTAAGCCTGTAGTTGAAAACGCAATCATCCCCTGAATGGTATGATAGCCTGGAACAGTTTAAGTATGCTCGTTTTGTGTAAGTCGTGTAAGAAGTATTAACGGCAGCAGTTTGCGGAAGTTGTAGAAGTTTTGTTAAGTTTCCTACACCGCTACACGAAATTTTACCGATTTAGGTAAAACTGTACTTTAATATCTACTTGAGAATATTTAACAGCAATCATCCTGTTATTTTATAATATTCGCAAAGAAAACTTAGAATGTAAGAACATTCTACTTTAGAATTTTTTTTTTCACTCACAATATACCTTACTCATATTCCTAAAACCACAACACCAAAGGGATGAGATGTATGTACTTCGAACTGATTATATAGAAAGAAATATCAGTTTTTCGAGATGCTATAGAGGAAAAATGATTAAATTATTTTTTATTTTACCAATTATTCCATGAATGCCTTTGATTCTTCAGGTTAACAATCTTTTTAATTACCTTTATAAATAGTTAGGATAAAACAAGATAAAAGGAACAAATGGTAAGAAGTCATTTTTTTCATATCAACGTCAGTTTTAAACACTTGATGAAAAATATTCCAAGATCTAATAAGCAAGTAATCGGGTGCTAATTTGTATGAAGCTAAGATAAGTACAGGAAATCGGCTTGCAATGAACGAAGATAAAACAAAGTATATGATTGTAAGCCGAAAATTCTTCGTTAACGACATGGTCTGCGTGGAAGACAAAAATAGACAAAAACCGAAAGTAGACAATTTCAAATAAATCGGCTTCACAATAATCTCAACTGACTGAGATACACCCAGCTTATAACAAGCGCGAACAGATCCTTCGTGCCTGACATGAATACTGAAATTCTGCAAATTTCGAAACTAAGAGTGTACACGTGTACAATGCCATGATAAAGGCAGCTCTGATATACGGCTGCGACACCTAGGCTCTAACAGCTACCCTAGAAGCGAAATCGAGAGATTTGAAAAGAAAGACCGCCGTAAATAGGGGAGCGATCTGAAATCAGAGCCTTAACACATGAACTGCTAACAGAGACTGGTCGGTCAATATTTCAAGATATGAAGCAAGGAGGTTAAGACGGGCGGGACATGAGCCACTATAGTTGGCAAGAGACGATGTAGATGGTCAAAAACCAGTTGGATAGACAGAATCAACAAAGATGTGGAAGAGCTGCATGAAAAGCAGCACCACCCCCCAAGAAAGGCAGGCGTGGAGAAGGCTGGTTCGGGCGGACAATGATCTACTTAAGGTGAAACGAAAAAAAAAAAATAAAATAAAAAAAATATA